>NC_134833.1:21922687-22222687 GCF_004210375.1 Tachypleus tridentatus | reverse complement strand
AGCGACTAACGTAGATAGCCCTCGTGTAGCTTTGAACGAAAATTCAAAACAAACAAACTATTTGCCGTGTGTCTCCGCTCTAATATGGGTTCCACAAGTTCTCACAGTAAACAGTTGAATTGGATAACTTAATTTCATGAATTTTCAACTAGAAAATCCTAAAAATAGATTTGGAACTACAAACCTTGAGTAACACCTGACACCTGGGTTAAACGGCCACGTCAGAAACCCCAAGGGTTCAGGTATAGTTATTCCTAAATGTTAGCTTTTGCCCCGAAAGAAAGGTAATCAACTCGTCGTCCCAAAGACTTCAATCAACTTTAAAAAAAACAAACTCGTCGCTTTTATAACTGTTCAAAACGAAAAGTGCGGATCGTGTTTAGTGGCATCGGGTAACGAATCTTGGACTCACCGATCCGAGTCCGACATTTTTATTAGTACGTATTCCAAGTCCAGTCTCGGTAACCATTTGTTTGTTTGAAATTAAGCGCAAAGCTACGCATTGGGCTATCTGCGCTCTTCCCACCACGGACATCGAAACCCAATTTCTGACGTTGTAAGTCCACAGATATACTGCTGTGCCACTGGATGTCACAAGAACCGATATGTTTTAAAATATTTGTAAAGTAACTCATTTTACTAAAAATGTATCGCGTAAAATAATTTAACAAATCAACGTAAAAAGTATTGTATAACTTGGAAACTTAACTAAATAGAGCAGTTACATTTAATTAATAGAAGTGTTCTATATATTTCAGAATGAAATAACATAACCACCAGATAGAGTAAGAACGACCGCCACACAATAGACTGCGTATCGTCACCGTGTGTTGTTTAGTGGTGGCGACAAGTAGTTTTACTGTAAGTTGTTCTTTCTGTCTCATTTTAGCTTATCCTAATTTTTGATCAGTTATTTTGTTCAAATTGTACGGTTCAGAAATGTTTCATTTATTCAAGTCGTGTTCACAAGACATCCGAAGTCCCCCCTCCACAAATGCGAAGATAAAAGTAAACTCAATTACCTGATGAATTTCACAACGAATCTCCTGTAAAGCCCCCTCTTCGGTGGATCAGTTTCAGTTTTCAGTTACAATTTGTTTTGAATTTCGCGCAAAGCTATACGAGGGCTATCTGCGCTAGCCGTCCCTAAGTTAGCAGTATAAGACGAGAGCGAAGGCAGCTAGTCATTACCATCTGCTACTCTTTTACCAACGAATAGTGGGATTGACTGTAACATTATAACGCCCCCACGGCCGAAAAGGGCGAGCATGTTTGGTGTGACGGAGATTCGAACCAGCAACACTCAGGTAACGATTCGAGGGCCCTAACCGTGACGACAGTGGGTCAACGGTAAGTTTAGGGTTAACGGGTTACAACGCTAAAATTCAGGACTCGATTCCCCACAAAGAACAAAGGGTAGATTGCACTAAAAGATCTCACCAACACTTTATTGGCAAACTTTCGTTCCCAGAGGTTCAGTGGTAAACTTGAAAAATTATATGCTAAAACTTTATTTAGCGAAAATTAACTGAGGGCCGGCGATTATTGAAAACACACGGATTTACAATGCTAAACCCAGGGGTTCGATTTCCCTCGTTGGGCACAAGAGAACCTACTTGTGGCTTCACTACAAGAAAACACATATAGTTAGTTGCTCTCCTTCTGTTCAGTGTCTTTAACATCGGTCTTTTATCTCCTATGTCTTATAAGAAACTGTTTAGGTTGAAAATACAGAGTGGGGTGGTGCACAAGTACAAATGTCTTTATAACACGCTAATGAAAACGAACAAGGGAAAAAAAAATTTTGGCGTCATAAATTTTGAAATGTTTCTTTTGTTGTTTTAACCAGTTCCAAAACACATTCAGCAAAATTCTTGACAAAATTGTAAAGATTTACTTCAGACAGTCTCGGATATGTGTGAATGAAAAATAAAAATCATTGAATAAGTTTTGATTTTGGTATCGGCTCTGAGTGGACGAGAAAACAAACTGCCAGGTTAGCTTTAATTATATCCTCTCGATAAACAAAATAAAGGCATCTATAACGTTAAAAACCTTAGACTGTAGTAAGGATATTTCTAGTTTAACTTATGTAACCTCCCCTAAATTTGAACTACTTATAATGAGATTAATCCCCCCCTTCCTCATCGATGCTAAGAGACAGACTATTACTTTAACGAAGCACCTATAGCTTAAAGCACGCGAAATATTTTTGGTATTGCACGGATTCGAACCCGGCAGTCCACCTATGAGGTAGCGGTAAGTCTTCGGATTTCCCTCCTTGTGGCTTTACTCTAAGAAAACACACATAAACACAATTGAATCTAGCAAGCCAGCTCCAAAATTACAATGCTCTACCATAGGACCATTTTTTACCCTTATATCTGTAGTAAACACATAAATAGTAAGTATAATAAAACTTACTATGCTGAGTTCTTACATCAAAGGTACAAGAATTAAGTTTATGTGTAGAAAAATAAAATAACTCATTGGTCAGTCGTTTGTTGTGAACTTTCTCAATATTATACACGAAAAAAAAACAAATTAGTATGTCCTTCTTTAAAATGCAGCTATTTGCTCTAGGGGTTGGTTTCAATAAGTAAATTAGTTACCTAATTTTTAGAGCCAGTAGACTGGTTAGACGTACATGATGCGTTTTATACTTGTGTATAACAAGAAAAACGAGATTTTTAAAGCAGTTCTGATTAGCTCTACCAGATGTCACTACCAATTGAATGTTTGAAAAGTGTTCGTTCTTGAAGTTACGCATTGGGTAGTGGTATTAATTACTTGAAACGTAGTGAACGAATTCAACAGTGTAAGCTAATTCGGGTATGTAAGGATATTTACAAATCAACAACTGCTAGATTTGCTTTAAACAATGATAATAGTACATATATAAAAGACAAAGGATGAACTTTTACAGCAGGCCTGCTATGACATATGTAGGTTATTACTTTTACAGTCAAATGCAAACAAGTTATCATTATAACGTATAAAATAAACAAACAACAAAGGGCCACCAAACATATTCTAAAAACAAAGGGTGAAAATCCAAAATGTAAATTCTTTAGAAAAGTTACCTTTCACTTTCTATCTTATGTTTGCCCCCAAGTGGCTCAGCGATATGTCTGCGAACGTACAACGCTAAAAACCGGGTTTCGATACCCGTGTTGGACAGAGTACAGATAGCCCATCGTGTAGCTTTGTGCTTATTTCAAAAAAACAACAACAACTCCTATGGTTATTTGGATATTTGTGTTTGCATGTGGTGCAAATATATGATTTCTCTTAACGGCATGACCAAGCGTGTTAAACCGTTCGACTCATAATCCGAGGGTCCCGGGTTCGAATCCCGGTCCATTGTCTACGATAAGTCAGTGATATTTGCATAATCAAGAATAACAATTGATGAAAATATGGTTGGGCTGACGTTCATCTCAGTTAGATGTAATACCTACAGAACAATCGTGAATTAGGGCCGGCATGGCCAGGTAGTTAGCGCGCTGGACCCCTAATCTGAGGGTCGCAAGCTCTAATCCTTATCGCACCAAACACGCTCATCCTTTCAGCCGTCGTTCCTCCTATTCGTTCGTAAAAGAGTAGCCCAAGAGGTGACGGTGAGGAATAGCTGCCTTCCCTCTAGTCTTACACTGCTGAATCAGGGACGGCTAATGCAGAGAGGCCACGTGTATCTTTGCGCGAAATTCAAAACAAACAAACTTTCCTAGTTTCTTTATGGATGTGTTATACAAAAAGAAAGTCATTAAGTCACACCATTATATACACTTTAGTCTAGACTCTAGAACACCCTGAATCAAAATAAGTTATATCAAACGATTACAAAACAACCACATACTCTAAACTGCAAGGAAACCTGGGCGAACAACGATCATCACGAATATCGAAACCCGGTTTTTCGCGGTAAGAGTCCACAGGCATACCACTGCGCCATCTAGGGGTTCTAGGTGGGAGATGATGAAAATTGTATAATAAATGCGCACGTTCTGAATGCAGTCAGGATTAAAATCATTATAACCATTACAACGGGCGTTAGTGCTTCGTGATACAACAGTCACGGTGAAACTATGAAAGAAATTAAAGATAGGTATGGCTAATTTGTTACTTTCTATGTCGCAAGTTCTTATGCTCATAAAATACGCGATTAGGGTTAATGAGTACTTTGTTACTCAAACGTAATTCGTTGAAGTGAAGCATGATCTGTTTCTCACTTTGAATTTTATGACTGATTAACATGGGTGGAGGAAGGTTTTCTGAACTATGGTGACTTTGTATCAAGTTGCCCTGAAGAAGAAAGGTCCATCTTTCGAAAGCGTTCGGGTTACATGGTTTTTATTTATTTATTTTAAGACTTTGTATCAAATAAATTATTTGTAAAATTGTATTAAAAATGTAAAATTAATTTAAAATGTGTTATTTTTGAAATCCAACTGTTTATATATTTTTCTACAGCAATAGTTTCAATAAATCACAACCTTCAAAAGCTTGAATATTTAATTAATAACCAATTAGTCTTCATTTCGATATTTGTCACTAGGTGACACTAAAACATTCATTACCTTAGAGTGTTACTTAGACAAAGTCTTATGAATTTCTTTAATAAACTCTAGTCACAATCTACATAATTATGACTTGTTACTCTTACCTGATTTTTCAGTTAATGTTACAAACTAAAATTCAGTTTTCAAATTAATCATTTATTTCAAGGACAAAGTGTTACACGTAATTCTAGTAGATAGTTTACAATGAGAAGTAGGCGTAACTCCGAACCTTTCTGAATACGTGTAAAACAGGTGAGACAGGAGACCTTACAGTATGGTCTACTGCAAGACTTTCTGTAGCTAGCTTCCTATTTTATAAAGAATCTCTATTGGACGAACAGGTATTGGAATAAAAGGTGGTGGAAAGTTCGTGTTAGTTATCACTCTATTAAGATTACGTATCTATGTTTACGTATGTTCTTAGGTCTTGCTCATACAAACCTTAACAGCTGGTAATGCCAAGGTGTAAGTTCTAAAAGCTATTATTAGCATTATAACCAATACACCTGAGCTTTATGTAAACAGTAATATGTCACTTTTTCTGCTTTGTGTACGTTTGCACCAAAAGAAAAAAAGAAAATTGAATGTCATGCATCTATTCAAATATTTGCTGAGAATATTAGCAAAGAATGTTCTATAGTTTAGGTAGATAAACTGATACAACAGAAAAAATGAAAATTGAATGTCATGAATCTATTCAAATATTATGCTAAGAATGTTAGCAAAGAATGTTCTATGGTTAAGGTAGATAAACTGATACAACAGAAAAAATGAAAATTGAATGTCATGAATCTATTCAAATATTATGCTAAGAATGTTAGCAAAGAATGTTCTATGGTTTAGGTAGATAAACTTATACAACAGTTAATGAAACAGTGTTATATACAATGACTAGATGAAGTGATATAACTTTTAAGACATTATGTTCTGTACAATGTCTGGTTATAATAACGTAACCACTAAAAATGTTGTGTACAGTAGCTATATTTTTCTTTCTATATAATATTTATTGTCAACCGTTAAATGACGAGACTTTTTACAGTCTCAATATCAATATTTAGTCGTAATCACGTACATCCTATCAAACAAAACAAACTTACGTATATCATCTACTTTATTGAGAATAAAACTATATAAACTGCAGCTATGTCTTTCAGTTATACATTGGTCAAAGTGACAACGTAAGACTTACCTGATTAATAAAGATATATCTCTCTCATCCAAATACAGAGTTCAAGTAAACCGTATCAGCTTGTCCCTTAACCTACTTACTGACAGGCATCGAAATAAACAAAACTTCGTGTACTTTCCTGGTTATATATCACCTAGTTAGACTGACGTAGCTTTCGATGATCGTGGCTCCAAGAATGATTGCTGGGTTCTAGTGGCTAGCTAGTCAAGATTGTCGCTGTAAAAATATTCGTTTTATGTCCCACTTACAGGAAAACCCCGAACCTTTTTCTTTCACACGCGTGATGTCACAAACCTGTGTTGTCAAGGCTGAAAGCTCCCAGTTAAAGCCAGTTCTCCTGTGGATGGCTTATATTTCAGAAAAAAAAAAAAACTTCAGAAACGTGGAATTGAATGTAACATGTGAAAACGGTGACCTGTTCAATGCGTTTCGACTGGTTTTTAGTGTATTGATAAACGACGTTATTACGAAACAGTTAATTGGTGGAAATTCCAGGTGTGTGTTTCTGAAGTGGGAATGATGGGAGCGAGATTAACATAAAAAGAGAAACATCGTGCTGTCTTGCGTCACAGTTTCAATATCACAATAACTTGGCTGTGAACATAAATTATTGGACTGGATAACATTTAAAGTATAGTCGTACACGTTAAAATCTTGTAGGGTTGGACTAACCAACTATCTAATAACAAGTATGCTTTACTCATTGGAATTCTCTTAATTCTCGTAAATAACAGTCACTCACATCTGTAGCTTTAATAGCATAGTCTCCCCATACAGCAATCATTGGAAAGTTTTAGCTTTCACATTAAACTAGAGTTATTTTTTATCATTCACGTTCTACTTCTGTTGTAGTTATAATATCCAGCTACCGTTACTATTGTTATAGGTTTAATATCTAGCTACTCTTACTATTGTTATAGGTTTAATATCTAGCTACTCTTACTATTGTTATAGGTTTAATATCTAGCTACTGCTATCATTGTCTAGTTACTGTTACTGTTCTTATAGGTTTAATATCCAGCTACTGTTACTATTGTTATAGGTTTAATATCCAGCTGCTGTTACTGTTGTTATAGGTTTAATGTCTAGCTACTGTTACTGTTGTTATAGGTTTAATATCCAGTTACTGTTACTGTTGTTATAGGTTTAATATCTAGCTACTGTTACTGTTTTTATAGGTTTAATATCCAGCTACTGTTACTATTGTTATATGTTTAATATCTAGCTACTGTTACTGTTGTTATAGGTTTAATATCCAGTTACTGTTACTGTTGTTATAGGTTTAATATCTAGCTACTGTTACTGTTGTTATAGGTTTAATATCTAGCTACTATTACTGTTGTTATAGGTTTAATATCCAGCTACTGTTACTATTGTTATATGTTTAATATCCAGCTACTGTTACTGTTGTTATACATTTAATATCTAGCTACTGTTACTGTTGATATAGGTTTAATATCTAGCTACTGTTACTGTTGTTATAGGTTTAATATCTATCTACTGTTACTGTTGTTATAGGTTTAATATCTAGCTACTGTTACTGTTGTTATAGGTTTAATATCTAGCTACTGTTACTGTTGTTATAGGTTTAATATCTCGCTACTGTTACTATTGTTATAGGTTTAATATCCAGCTACTGTTACTGTTGTTATAGGTTTAATGTCTAGCTACTGTTACTGTTGTTATAGGTTTAATATCTAACTACTGTTACTGTTGTTATAGGTTTAATATCCAGCTACTGTTACTGTTATTATAGGTTTAATATATAGCTACTGTTACTGTTGTTATAGGTTTAATATCTAGCTACTGTTACTTTTGTTATAGGTTTAATATCTCGTTACTGTTACTATTGTTATAGGTTTAATATCCAGCTACTGTTACTGTTGTTATAGGTTTAATATCTAGCTACTGTTACTGTTGTTATAGGTTTAATATCTAGCTACTATTACTATTCTTATAGGTTTAATATCCAGCTACTGTTACTGTTGTTATAGGTTTAATATCTAGCTACTCTTGCTATTTTTGTAGCTTTAATATCCAATTACTACTGTTATTATTATAGCTTTAACATCCAACTACAACTACCTTTGTTAAAACTTTAATATCCAACTACCATTATTACTGTTGTATCTTTAATATCCAATTACCACTGTATTATATTATAGCCTTTATAACAATGGTAGTAGCTTTTGTATTCAGCTACCGTTAATGTTGTTTTAGCTTTTATAAAATAAAACACATTAATATTATTTTTGTTGTAGTACACAATAATCACTAATAGTGCTTTAGTTTTAATATACAGTACTGTACAAAACTGTTAGGACAGAAGAATATTTTATGATTATTTCCATTTTATGGGGCTAATTTTTCCATTACATCAAAAAATGTAAATTTCAACAATGTGGTGATGTCTCATTGAACTGTGTTAAAACTTTAATGAGCTGGAATGACTGTGTGTGAAAATACTTATTATACAAATTTTGTTCCTGGATAGTATGTGTTATTTCTCAATTGCTTATGTTGTAAAAGTACAGAAAATGGCCATTATTCCCTTCAAACTTTAGTTTTGTAACCTGGATAATGAAATTTAGAAATTAACCTATTTTCTGTGTAAAAACGGGCAAATTTGCACATTTTCATCAACATAAGGTCTGAATAAAACAACATATGAATCAATATTTACCTGTATTTATACTAAAGCTATGCAAAAATGTTTAGAAGCGAGTAGTTTTTCGAAATTTTTAACTGTAATGTAAATCACTTTCACGTATCAGCCCACAAATATAGTCTTGGCATTCGACTTTGTTAGGCCAAGATCTCTGATCACGTCATTGAGGTATCTTTGGTTGGGGTAGTATGGGTTTCTCTCACCAGCTGCACCTCTGAAATTGTAATCTGGATCTTCAAGGTCTACCTTCTCTTCTGATTTACTGTTCTCTTCTGAGGATGGCTGCTTTCTCTCTGACAGAGTAGGTACAGGGAGCTCAGGGCAGTGTGGCAATGAGGCGATGGATAATGGAAGGCCGAGATAAGTAATAGCAGATGCATTCTTGCCAGCCCGACGTTTGGAAGGGTCCACCATGCAGAAGTAGCAATTGCTTGAGTGGTCAGTGAGTTCATGCCAAATTCTTGGAATAGATAACTTCATGGCTCTCTTTTCCCCTCTGTACCATCCTGTAAAATAACAAAATAAAATTGTTATTATGAAGAATAAATTTATTTCATCCACAACTAATGTGTAAGAGGTTCATGCAAAGTATTTTATATGTGATACGTTTCTAGACTATTGGAAATTAAAAAAAAGATATTTAAATTTTAGAAGGTTTAAAATTGGCATAATATAAAATACTACTATTCAAGCAAGTAAAAATTGTCCGTCTTATCTTCTAGAGATTTTTTTTGCAGTGCTCGCAGGTAAAATGAGGTGCCCAAGGTTTGTCTTGATCTCCGACAGGCATGCTGAAATATGCCTTGTACGTAGGCTTCACACATTTTAGCAGATGTTGTCACAGAGTACTTTTTCGTTCTTGTATTGATAAATTGGCCACATACATAGCAGAATGCTTGCAGCTTCTTGATGCCATCTTTGATAAAATCAGATAGGTCTATGTGTTCTCTTAGGCAGCTAGAACTAAACTGAAGTGGTGAGCCCCTGTATATATATATCTATGGAAAGTTCTTGAAAATTCTTGTAAGTTCGAGAAAATTCTCTATCAACTACTCAATACTGAATCTACCTGGAATGTTCTAGAAAATGGGTAAATTAAAAAATTTCATTACCCAGGTCACAAAAGCAAAGTTTAAAGAAAAAATAGGTCTTTCCCATTTACTTTAGGCATAAGCAATTGGGAAATAACACTTTCTGCCCAGGAACAAGAAAAAGTAAAAATTTTGTTACATAATGTTATTCTTTGGAATTCCCATATGCTTGTACCAAAGTCATGTCATAAGGATTCTGTTCAGAGGAACATAGTGATCAAACGTAAGGTAGAAAATAACGGTCATGGCACTCCATGTAGTGTCTTAATTATATAGAAAGAAGCCAACAAAGAGGTAGCATATGGTATCGATATATGTTAGAAGAAATCAATGTAATAACGCTTCATAAATAAACCTTGATAAAAACAGTGTTTAACTCTATATATTACGTGTTTTTTTCATGCCACAGCCATAAAAGTGGATAGATTTGTCAGTAGATAAGAGAACTGGTATAAAACCTTCACGTGACGCTGGCTGGACTCTCCCACAGGTGGTTGCAGACTTGAAATACTCCCTAAACATTGTCAAGTACATCAGAGACCATGAGACAGAAACAGGTAAATATGAAAGTAAGAAAGTAAGACACAGAACACCTAAACTCAGTGATACTGATGTTAAGTATCTTTGTTTATGTAGCCTTCAGGACAGAAGGAAGACTGTCACTGAGCATCAGATAAACAACCATACACCAAATGACAGAAAATTGTCCAGGTCTACAGTATCAAGAAGAGTCATGATAATGGAATATTTGGTCATGTAGCAGTTTTAGAACCTTTACTTCAATATTCAAGTGTTATCAAAAGACTGAAACATGGTAATAGGTATGAAAACTGGACTGTTTATAATTTAAAAAGTATGTTATGGACGGATGTGTCCAAGTGTCAAATATTTGGTTCAAAGCTTAGTTGTACGTCTGGTGGAAGAAAGATGAAAGATATGTTAATGTATACCACCTACCACGAAGCATGACGAAAGCAGTGTAATGGTTTGGAGATGTTTCCTGATGAGGCGACAGAAGGTATTTGCAAAATAGGTGGAATATTGGACAAGCGCAATTACCATCAGATACTGATCCGTTGTGGTATACCCAGTGGTATGTGTATTATTAGTAAAGGATTCTATTACCAAGATGATAATGACCCCAAACGCTCATCCAACCGGAAGTTACTTAGCTAAGGAAGAAGTTACTTCAATGGCTCCAACACAATTCCGATCTCAACCGAAATGAGCAGATCTGGGATTTGACATGGATCCAAAACTTGACAAACGAAACCTTTAATTCAAAGAAACTTTACGGGAATGTATTAGAGACATTTGGAGTGAAGTTTCAAATGACACTTTGATTAAATATACTGCAACACTTTCTGTTGGACCGTCTTACTTACTTACTTATGCCACTCAATTCCATGAAGGAACATAGGGCCGCAATGTCTTGCGGATTCATCAACAGGGTGGTTTTTAAGTGAGTAGATTATTATCCCACCGCACAACCCCCAACCAGGAGGAGAAACCTGATTGGTGCTTGTATAAGACTAGAGGGAAGGCAGCTAGTCATCACCACCCACCGCCAACTCTTGGGCTACTCTTTTACCAACGAATAGTGGGATTGACCGTCACATTATAACGCCCCCACGGCTGAAAGGACGAGCATGTTTAGCGCGACCGGGATGCGAACCCGCGACCCTCGGATTACGAGGCGCACGCCTAACGCACTCGGCCATGCCGGGCACGTAAGACCGTCTGCAGTTATTAAAGTAAAATGGGGGAGGTACAAAATATTAACTGTTTTCTGGATTCAAACACTTCCACTGAGTTTCTGTTCTACTGAATACGAAGATTAATAAATATTCGATGTTTCACCCGTGATTTACTCCTAATGTTCTTTGAAAGAAGCCTGATATTTAAATTTTGGTTATGTCCTAATACTGTCGCACAGTAGTGTATATTAATATAATATCTCTAACACGTACACACAGATTCTATTTTATACACGTCTTAACCAACCAGAGTTCCCTTTACTTTTGTTAATTTTGTTCATTCTGACTGAATAATCACTAATTATATATCACCATTTAATATTTACTCTAACACTTTAACCGATGAGTTTTAAAAACTGTTTACCTAATAGTGCAGCAACATGGCAGCGAAAAAAAATAAAACTGTTGGTCTTAAACTATCTAAATATTTGATAATTTCAAGAATAACATGTTTTTTTTCTAGTTTATATGAGTAGAGTTTTGGACAAAATCTGCTCATTAGCACAACGCTTGTCTCGTCTCAAATACCCCAAATTTTCTTTCTTCTGTCCTGACCTAAACGATCTATTGATCATTCATCGACAGTGAACTAAGATACAAATCATTGGAAACAACAGTGTAACACGTGTAGCTTGAGCACAACTTTGTCAGCTAAGTAAAACTATATTTACATGACCAGGTGATTAAGGCACTCGACTCTTAATCCAAGGGTCATGGGTTCGAATCCTCCTCACACCAAACATGCTTACCTTTTCAGCCATGGGGGCGTTATAATGTGACGGTCAATTCTACTATTCGTTGGTGAAAAAGTAGCCCAAGAGTTGGCGGTGGGTGATAATGATTAGCTGCCTTCCCTCCAGTCTTACACTGCTAACTTACGGACGGCTACAGCAGATAGTCCTCGTGTAGCTTTGTGCGAAATTCAAAAACAAACAAACAAGTAGACTTAAATGCTAGGTAGTCCATTGTATAGCATTTTGCTTAACTACAAAAAAACGAATGCGTGTGCTTTATTATTGCAAAGCCACATTGGGCTGTTTGCAGTGTTCACCAAAAGGAATCTAACCCATAATTTTAGCGTTGTAAATGTGAAGACTTATACCAGGAAACACAGAGAAATAAACAAAAAAAGTGTGCACATCCTCTGCTTTAGCCAGGGAGAAACAAATTTACTCACGATTTATTTTCTTTGTTATGTATCTACTACCTGTATATAGCTGGTTCACTTTAAATATTTCTCGAGGTGTTCTGACACTGAAATACACTGCTGGCCAAAATCTTAAGACCAATAAACATAAAGAAAACATATGCATTTTGCGTTGTTAGACCCAACCACTCATTTGAGTAGAGCTTCGAAAGATAAAAACAAGAAAAGAGAAAATAAAAATAAAAAACTTTTTTAGCATTTAATAGGGAAAATGTGAACATTATGAAATTAGCTTAAATACTAGCTGGTCAAAAGTTTAAGACCATATTGAAACGAAGCGTTAACTGGTAAACACGTAGCGAAATTTAGTTATTTGTGTTCAAGCATTAGCGTTGTCAACATTTCCCACTGACATCCCCTGTGTTATGTTTGGGTAAAAACATGGCAAAGTCTAAAAAAGTTGAAAGAGTTTGAACGTGGCAGAATTGTCGAGCTGCAAAAGCAAGGTCTCTCTCAACGTGTCATCGCTGGTGAGATTGGGTGTAGTAACACTGCTGTTGCAAATTTCTTAAAATACCCTGAGGGATACGGAATGAGAATTTCAAATAGTCGGCCCAAGAAAATTTCGCCGGCGTTAAGTATGAGGATTCGACGGGTTGTCCGGCAAGACACCAGCCGATCGTCGAACCAAATTAAGGCCCTTACAGACGCAGAATGCAGCTCAAGAACAATAAGACGGAATTTACGAGAGAAATCTTTAAAAAGGTCACGTCTCCTTTCACACCACGAAACAGCTCGGTTAAACATTGCTGAGAAGCACCAAACATGGGACGAAGAAGAGTGAAAGAAAGTTTTGTTCTCTGATGACAAAAAAAAATTAACCTGGATGGTGCAGATAGCTTCCAACGTTACTGTTACGATAAGGATATCCCACCGAAGACATTTTCTACACGACACAGTGGAAAGGGTTCCATCATGATCTGGTGTGCTTTCTCTTTCCATGGAACAATGGAGCTTCAGGTTATACAGGGACGTCAAACAGCAGCTGGCTACATTGGCATGTTGGAAAAAGCATCCTTATTAACTGAAGGCCGTCGCTTGTGTGGAAATGACTGGATCTTTCAGCAGGTCAACGCTCCAATCCACAATGCCCGCTGGACAAAGGACTTTTTACTGGTGAATAATGTGATTCTTTTGGATCATCCAGCATGTCAGCCCGAACTGAACCCCTTTGAAAATGTTTGGGGTGGGTAGAAAGGGAAGTCTGTAGAAATGAACGTTAATTCCGAACATGATGCATGATCTTCGTGAAGCCATCTTCACCACTTGGAATAACATTTCAGCCAGCCTTCTGCAAACGCTTATATCGATCATGCTAAAGCAAATATTTGCATTTATTCGCAATGACGGTCGTGCAACACCACTGAAACCTCTTGTTGGGCATTCCCTACCCTGTTTTGGACTTCGTTTCAGTATGGTCTTAAACTTTTGACCAGCTAGTATTTAGGCTAATTTCATACTGTTCACATTGTTCCTATTAAATGTTAAAAACGTTTTTTTTTTATTTTCCCTTTTTTTATTTTCATCTTTCGAAGCTCTACTCAAATAAGTGGTTGAGTCTAATAATGCAAAGTGCATATTTTTTTCTTTACGTTCATTGACCTCAAGATTTTGGCCAGCAGTGTGTATAAGCAATATCTTTTCTGAGGATAGCGTGTCCGTATGCAATACTTTAGTTAATATCTTTTATTACCTCACAGAAGAAAATACCAAACATTAACGAAAAACGATGTTTTTTTTTATCAAAATCATGTGTTTTATAATGATTTTCAATCATCTGATTCTCGTATCCCACCAGTTCTTCCATTTTTTGTTTTTAAAACGTTATATTGAATACAAGATGTGTCTTTAAGTTTTAAAAAATATATATATGGTCTATCCAGTGGCACAACGGCATGTCTGCAAATCCGCAACATGAAATACCAGTTTTTAATACCCGTATGAGCAGAACACAGAAAGTCCATTGTGCACCTTTGTGCAAAATAACCAGAAATAAAGAGCATATCTACGAACTTTTAGCCAACTACGTATCAATGTTTCATTTCCTGAACATTTCCTTATCTTTAAAAAAATTCTCACTTCGTGTTAACTTTAGCAAATATTACCCTTTTTGTTTTTACGGATTTACAACGCTAAAATCGAGGGTTTGATTCCCCTCGGTGGGTCGGCAGATAGCTCGAAGTGGCTTTGCTATAAAAAAAACACACACACACTCGTTTTGATAACAAAATTATTCAGTAATTAAGGAATCATTTTATTTACAGAATTTCCGATTTGTGGCAAATGACAATTGTTTAATATTTTATTTTGTAATTACCATGTTTCTTATTAATTATAATATTATATAACGTAGAGTATATCTTGTAAAAAAATCACTTTTCATTTTATTGGTCATTTTATGCACGATAATGGCATAAATTTTTATTTTCTATTTTGGACCATAAAAGTCCCTCGGTGAGTTAAAGATACGTTTATAGACTTCCAAAGCTAAAATCCAGTTCTATTCTCTGCATTGGGCAGAACGCATATAGACCATTATGGAACTTTGTGTTACAAAGACAAACAGGTAATTAAATATTCCAATTATAAAAATGTTGTTGCATCCAAGATTTGTATGGTATTATTATAAATGATAACCTGTAATAAAAGTGATTCTGAAACATCATTGTCTTAGGTTTGCAATTAATGGGTCAATTAAAGATCTCATTAACAACTTACGGCTAAGCGCAATACTTGACTCTTGGAAGACAGAACTGCAAAGAATCCAAGTTCATCGATTTAACACTGGAAAAAAAAAAACATGGTTCAAGTGCTGTTAGGAAATGTGTATGTTTTACATGGTGACCATCACAACACTAACTTTATGTTAGACTGAAGAACAAGTTAATAAATATGCTAAAGAAGTTAATAAAAGGTCTCCCGCTAGTACAGCGGTATGTCTCCCGATTTACAACGCTAAAATAAGGGGTTCGATTCCCCTCGGTGGGCTGAGCAGATAGCCTTTGTGGCTTTGCTAAAAAAGAAAACACACACAGTTAATAAAACAAGTTAATAAATATGTCTAATGAAAAGATAATTATTTAAATGTTAACGATAAACGTGAAATATACTTAATAAAGAGGAAATCATTCAATAACACTAGTGATTTTTCAATCAGTAATGAGAAATCTCGGATCAGTTATTTGCGTTTGATCACAAACTTGAAGGCGATGAAGAAGCTTTTCTCTGTACAACGTTAACAAGTGCTGTGGTAAGGAAAACCAAACACGTGCCAAGTTTTATCAGTTTTGTTCTGTGTAGCGCATGTGGTTTGTAAACATTTTCTGGTTCTCTCCTACATATGTTCTCAGAAAATAGGTGCACATCCATTGTCTTTCATATGCATTACACAATATGATTCAACATTAACACATTTCCCATGAAAGAAATCGAATATATTCAGTTGAAATGCAAAGGAAATTTATGATTGAAGTTAAAAGTAAGTAGAAATAATAAGTCATCGAAAATGCTTTGTTTGTTTTTTTCCTTTTTTGGTTATATTTTGTTTTTAGTGAAGAATCAATTGCTGCAAGACGGGGTTCCCCACTATAAATATTTTTACGCTGGCACTGCTCCCAGATACAATGGAGGTACACTACTATTTTATGTACTGTCTAGCAAGTCGTAGGGATTAGTTTTTAAAGTTAATGTAGAAAACAATATAAAAATTAGCATGTTTCGTTGGTTGATTGTTGGGAGAAAAAAATCTGCTTTCAAGTGGCACAGCCGTATGTCTGCAAACTTACAATGCTATAAACCGGGTATCGATATCTATGGTGGGCAGGGCACAGATAACCTATTGTTCAGCTTTGTGCTTAACTTAAAAAAAAAAATCTACACAACTGGTTATTTTAGTTCTGCCCACAACGAATATCGAAACTCAATTTTTAGTGTCGTAAGTCTATAAAGTTACCTTCGAGCCATTGGGGAGGGCTATGTAATTAATAACCAATTGAGGGTTGTATAAGGGCCCGTCATGGCCAAGCGTGTTAAGGCGTGCGACTCGTAATCCGAGGGTCGCGGGTTCAAATCCCTGTCACACCAAACATGCTCGCCCTTTCAGCCGTGGGGTGTTATAATGTAACGGTCAGTCCCACTATTCGTTGGTACAAGAGTAGCCCAAGAGTTGGCGGTGGGTGGTGATGACTAGAGGGAAGGCAGCTAGCCGTCCCTAATTTAGCGCAGATAGCCCTCAAGTAGCTTTGCGCGAAATTCAAAACAAAAACAAAAATTGTTGTATAGTTTATTTCTTTTAAGCGTTTTGGATCGCAAAACAACAGTGAATACCGTGTTTCTCATGCTGGGCTTAAAATAAAACATTTCAGGTATATAGATATTTTAACTGATCAGCAGATAACGAATAAAATGTTTTCAAAAGCAGCTGTATGTCCACCAAAAGCACTTATCACGGTGTAGTATAACCTGCGCGTGCATCTGATGGTTTCGTGAATATTAATTTGTAGCAGATGGTTCAGTTTTTCGAAAAGGACATTTTAAGTTCTTGAAGAGCTAAGAGCGGTAAAAGAAACGTCATTTTTGAAATCGTTCCAGACATTATTGATTGTGCATATACATGTGGAAAATCTTTTCTTTCTATCTTTCTGAATAAATTCCTCCACGACCCATTTACATATTATTCACAAGGGTAAAGACTTTACCATTGGCACTGGTACTTCATCTAAATGTTCAGGATGTTGTCCTTGTATCTTAGAGATCTCTTCCAGAATAAATGGTATTCATTTTTGTCATTGAAGCCGGTGATGAATGATGGTACTTATATCATAACAGATATTTTTCGCTTACTATGACTTTATGATAGCACTCTATAAATTGTCTTCACGCCTTTGACACAATCGTCTGTGAATTTAGGATAAATCCTGGATACGTCCATAAATAATTCTGATATCCAGTTTTAGACTCTCCAGTTCTGGTGGTTTTGACCTTAATCTCAACGATATTGGCGTGAAAAAGTTCAATAGGATTTTAAGTTAAACTTTTGGTGACCACAAACCAGTCTAATTGTGTTTGTAATATTAATGGATAGTGGAGTTCACAACAGAGAGTCTGTGTATTGTCTGAAAATGGACATGGTAAGATGTAAGGTTAAGAACCAGTCCTGCCTTGATTTCACCATACAATCTGGTTACATCTCTAGGGATTCTGTTGCGCTTCAGGTAGTGAAAGAAACACACCGTAGTTCACACCAAAGACACTGTTGTTTTCAACGAAACGTAACATCCTATTTTGAAACATATTGGGTTCGTGTTATAATTTGTTTTAACATCCTATTTTGAAATACTTGAGGAATTGTATCTATCTAGTCAGTTGTACCCACCGTTAATTTTCGTGTTACTACTATATGACCGAATAGTGGGATTTCACATTCACTCTCATAGTGCACCCACGACCAACGACTGTGGAGTGCGTTTTTGCAGCAATGGGAAACAAACCATGAATCCTCGAATTCTCAATCCGAACAGGCAATCCATTAAACCATGCCAAGCCCCAACATCAAAACATATTCCCAAAATGTATGTGTTGTGTTTAATAATTAGTTTTTCATGGTACATGAAGCTTTACATGTGACATTTTTGCTGCGATGCTTGATAAGTTTGCCGAGCAAGACCAACCTCGTCTGGTGTTCGTGGGTAAAAGGACGAAAACACCGTTAGCAGCGAAGGTACCCAACTGATGACCTAGATTGGTGTGGTTGTACATGCTTTTTGTAATTTGTAATTAATACTATATTAATTATTTATTGTAATTATCACTATAGAATTTTAAAGCTCTTCTGTTAGAAGTTATTATATTTTTGTTTCGTTTTTCCACAAGAACATAATTCTATGTTCTACTCAAACACACTAAAAGTTCATGCTCTAACACGAGATTTTTAAATCATAGAATTATGATTAGGTGCATAAAGAGAGAATAGATTTTGTCAAAAACAATTTGATTTAAATAGAGTTATATAGAGACGTAAATGCATGCGCTAAAAGCAGTTATAAACGTTATAAAACAACTCCTGTATGTGCCCTCCGCTGGTACAGCGGTAAGTCTACGGATTTACAACGCTAAATTCAGGGGTTCGATTCCCCTCGGCGGGCTCAGCAGATAGCCCGACGTGGCTTTGCTATATGAAAAACACACACACACGCCTCCCACATGTTTAGCCCTCTAGTGGCTTAGCTGTAAGATTGAGGTTCATGATGGTGAATTCCAGGACTCGATCTCTGCAGAAGGCATAGCTTGGATAGCCCATATTTCTTCGCTCTTAATAACAAATAAATATTCAGGAGTAGATCTCTGCAGAAGATAAGTTGAGTTAGTTCATGTTTATTTACGCTTAATAAAGTAAAAATCAAGGTTTGAGCCTTGTATAAGGCGCAGCTTAGAAAGCCCATAGTGCTTTGCGCTCAATAACAAAGAAACTATAAACGTCATTTTAAAATCACGAGTTGCAAGTCATGATATTATATTACATCTGCATAAAGTTTGAGCTATTGCTTCGTTTAACTAGTAATTTACCACTCTCCGAGTCATTACAACATATAAATCGCATGTAAGCCAACTTACAACGACCACTTAGAAACAGATTAACTCGCAAATTACTAACTTTATTTTTGTTACACTGTTTAATTCTAACAGAGCCACTATAATACTGAATGATTTTATGTTTGACTATAATAAACTTCATTGTAAAATTATTTGTAGCTAAGTGCAAAACTACACAAGGGAATCTCTCTGTGCTGTACCTACCCATCATGGGTATCGAAACTTATCGCTGTTTCACAGGGAAGAGATTGGTGGCTGCACCTTGCCTTTGATAATAGGTATGTAAATTCTCAGACATTTTTATCTTGCATGACTATCTAACTTTCCTGAAATTGAGCAACTTTCAATTAAAATTATAATCTCAGAGGAATAATGTGCCTTCTTAGTAACACTGAAGACTCGTTTCAACGTAATTATAATCGTATTAAACACTTGGCCTATTTTATTAAGAGGTGCAAGTTATGATGTCACGTGACACGTGTGTTATGAGGTTAGTCTACAAGTTTTTCATGGTTGTCCTTGTCACAGATTAGCATATTCTTTAGGCGTGCTTAAAATTTTAAGCCCCACTTTGACGCCTTGATTGCTTAAACTTACGTAATATGTTTTCATCGTATTTGTTTAAACCGTAATTGAGAAATACGTTTAATGAGCAGATATTTCTATGCGGTGGATTAATTGATAAATTTGTGTTGATTATAACTTTATGTGTTCGCTGTTTCACAATGTTTTCACTTCCTGTGTGTTTAACTTTTGTCAAATCCCTCCGGATATGTAACCTAAAACGTGCTTTGGATATTTTATCTCGCTAAGGAACAGATAGGTGCTTTATCCATGCAGTCAACTACATCATGTCTCCTCGTCCTCTCCAAAATAGTAGCTTCAATAATACTTGACTTACAAAATTCAAACTCCCCTCACCCCAGGCTCCCACTCGTCATAGCAATCCGGCATGTTTTTTTTTCTAAAATTAAGGGTCTTCATAAAGTGTAAGTTTGTTTGTTATTAAGAGCAAAGCTATATAATGGGCTATATGTTCTCTGCCCAAAGGGGATATCGAAACTTAGTATTCAGTGTCACAAGCCCTCAGGCTACGCGTGAGTCTTTCATTTGAATAGACTATTCTATCACATCTGATATTTCTGAATTGGTGAGAATAATAATAATGTATCCCAGAACGGCTGGTATGGATATTAACACTTTTACTGATAAGGAGAGAACAACGTTTCGACCTTCCTAGGTCATCTTAGGGTTAAGAAAAAAAAAAAAAAAAAAGGATGTTAATACCCATACCAGCCGTTCTGAGGTACATTTTTATTTCAAGTGGGTTTCTCATCATAACGAATGAGATTAATACTATCCAACGGATGTTTAATTTGGGGAGGCTATTTTTTTGTCCATGGCAGTCATTGGAGGGTACTTACCTCTCGGGTGGTCATAGATGAGCTTTCCCAAGCGTCTTATAAGCGATGCCACAACTCTCAGACTTTCGACCGACAGGCATAAGCTTTAAGATAATTTTAACAAAGTTTTCCACTTTAAATTAATTTACAAACGTATATTGTTGAACAAGGACTACACAGTTATTGCTAACAGAACGTTATGGGTTCTAACTCAATCCATCACTTGTGTATAATTTAGATAGAGCTAACAATGGAAGATTTAATGAGATTGGTATGCTTAACTGACACAGTAGTCCATAATTAATATTTGTTTGTTTGTTTTTGAATTTCGCACAATGCTACCCTAGCGCTATCTGCGCTAGCCGTCTCTAATTTACCAGTGTAAGACTAGAAGGAAGGCAGCTAGTCATCACCACCCACCGCCAACTCTTGGGCTACTCTTTTACCAACGAATAGTGGGATTGAGCGTAACATTATAACGCCCCCACGGCTGAAAGGGCGAGCATGTTTGGCGCGACTGGGATGCGAACCCGCGACCCTTAGATTACGAGTCGCACGCCTTAACACGCTTGGCCATGCCGCGCCCCAATAATTAATCGCTCACCTAAACTGGATACAACATGGTATCATGTGACAACTCTTTCTCTATGTCCAAGGGGGAATGGGTTTACCGAAGAGAATCGATAATTTTAATTGGAGGTATCAATGTATCGTCCACAAATCACATAATTATGGTTTTTCAAAACTCTGTCTACTCCCCCTGGCGAGTCAGCAGTAAGTTTGCCAATTTACGATGCTAAAACCTGGAGATTCGATTTCCCGCATTGGATAGTGCGCAAACAGACAATTGTCTGGCTTCGCACCGTAAGATTTCAGTTAAAAATGGATCATATCTTTAAAATGTTCCTCCGACTGACCGATATTTTGCATATAATGTTAATCTAACTTATATATAAATACGCTATGTGTGTCACGTCACGTTTAATTTATCTCGGTCTATTTAAATAGGAGGAGCCATAAAGGCTAAAATGCGATTAATCAGATAGAATAGCTCAACTACTGGTTGTTAAT
Organism: Tachypleus tridentatus; assembly: GCF_004210375.1. Classification (NCBI taxonomy): domain Eukaryota; kingdom Metazoa; phylum Arthropoda; class Merostomata; order Xiphosura; family Limulidae; genus Tachypleus; species Tachypleus tridentatus. Next base: position 22,201,145 of record NC_134833.1, on the reverse strand, counting down.
CAGATATAATAGCTCAACTACTGGTTATTAATCAGACAGAATAACTCAACTACTGGTTGTTCATTACTGTTTTAGGAGTAAAAAATGTCGATGCAATTTTTAACTTAAAACGTTTCTGAATTAAATTGTTTTATGTTATATCAGCAACGTTCTATTAAGAAAACAAATCTCTTTAACTAATGGCGACTCTAAATTAGGAAATTGACAAATATTTTCCAGTTTTGTTGTTTGTACCTTTTATTTCATACTTCCAGTATTTATATTGCTAAGCAACAAGACATAAAAGCCATAGTTGGAACGTAACATTACCAAAACGCACTGCTTTTCTATTTATTAGAAGTTGTTAATCTAACTGATTTTACCACGAATAGGCCACGAATTCATTTCATAAATGATCTTAATTTTGGTTGGTTCATAATGGAATTTACCGATGTTTGACTACCTCGACTGCACTTTTCAGCCTTTTGTTGGTCAAGCCTGATTTCACAATACATGTTTATTTCAGTTTGTTTGTTTATTTTTGAATTTCGCTCAAAGCTACTCGATGGCTATCTGCGCTAGCCGTCCCTAATTTAGCAGTGTAAGACTAGAGGGAAGGCAGCTAGTCATTACCACCCACTGCCAACTCTTGGGCTACTCTTTTACCAACGAATAGTGGGATTGACTGTCACATTATAACGCACCCACGGCTGGGAGGGCAAACATGTTTAGTGCGATCGAGATTCGAACTCGCGACCCTCGGATTACGAGTCGAACGCCTTAACACGCTTGGCCATGCCGGGCCGATTATTTTAGTTAGCTATTAAATGTGAGGTTACGGTATACTAAGGGATGGGGGTGGTAGTATTTGTTCCCTCATTTTTGACAGGCTGGTAGTTAATACTTTACTATTCTTTAAAACACCTGCCGCGAAAATATACTCCAGAGTTGCCTTCGCCATTAGACTCATATAACGTAAGGTATTAATTCCTACAAGTTGAGCAATATTTCATCGTAAGGAGTGTTTCCGAGAACGACATCTTTTGGAAAATACTGAAGTTTTTTATATATATATATATTTATGACGCTTGTTTTAGAGTGAACAAACAAGTTGCCCTACTTGATTAACAATTGCACGTGGCGTTGTCACATGCAAGTAACTGAGATTACACTGCTTTTAATGCGTTTTAAGGTTAAGCTATAAAGTTTATGACTTTCCAGTTTGGTTTGTTTTGAATTTCGTACAAAGCTACTCGAGGACTATCTGCACTAATCCTTCTAATTTAGCAGTGATTGACGAGAAGCCAAACAGCTAATAATCATCACCCACTGCAAACTCTTGGGCTACTATTTTACCAACGAATAATGGGATTGACCGTCGCATTATAAAGCCCCCCATGGTTGAAAGAGCGAGTACGTTTGGTGTGACGGATATTCGAACCTACGATCCTCATATTAAGAGTCGAGTGCCTTAAACACCTGGCCATGCCGTGCCCACATTTAATGAAAATATGCTTGTAGTTTGCAATTTTAATGTGTAAGATGATACGTAACTCTAAACACAGAAACTACGAGTATGATAATTCTTTTTCAAAATTTTACGTTTTTTTTGTGCCCTGAGTAAAAGAAATTGGTCGCGTTCGGTTGCATCAAACAAAATTAGACAATTTTTAATTAAAGCAACTCCGGAGAAAAGATGTCAAATTATTCCATAAAATATCTTGAAGTTTGTTTGTTTGTTTGAAGTTAAGTACAAAGCTACACATTCGGCTATCTGTGCTCTGCTCACAACAGGTATCGAAACTCAGATTCTAGCGTTGTAAGTCCGAAGACATGCTGCTTTGCTACTGGGCGCAGTATTTCGATATCCACTGGTAGGACGTAAATGGCTAAAATCTAGGTTCAATTTCCCGCAATGGACGTAAAAAGTGGGCGACTGTGGCTTTATTCCAAAACAAACACAAACCTTTAAAGGCATGCGTCGTGCTTTGTATTCATTTAAATTTTTCTCATTCAGTGACGACCGTGTTTGAAAATCCTCATTCCAAATGTGTATTATATTTTAATATTAATACAATCAGTTGTATACTAATAATAGAGTTTTAGTCTGTCATCCACCCGATATCACTGACATAAATCATTCTTGAAAGTTTGGTTTGTTTTAAATTTCTCACAAAGCTACACAAAGGTTATCTGCGCTAGCCGTCCATAATTTAGCAGTGTAAGACTAAAGGGAGGGAAGCTTGTCATCATTACCCGCCGCGAACTCTTGGGCTACTCTTTCACCAATGTATAGTGGGATTGACCGTCACTTTATAACGCCCACACGGCTGAAAGGGCGAGCATGTTTGGTGTGACAGGGATCATTCTTAAAAGACACTAGATTGGTTATCTTAATTTAAGCACAAAGCTAGACCCTGGGCTATCTACGCTCACTCCACCAAGGGTATCGAAACCCGGTTGTTAGCGTTGTAAGTCCTCAGACATAGCGCTGCACTACACGAGCGCAAGACACTAGATATAAAAGTTATATAAACACTGCAAATCAGGTTGTTATTTCAGAAACAAGAAAGTAACGAAAGGTAAGTTAGGGTGTATTATAAGGGTTTGACTCACGATCTGATGTAATTTATCTTTAAAACTATTACGAAATAACATGGTTCTTCACTATTAAGATTAACCTAATGCTAAAGACAAGACGTCTTCGTGGCACAGTTTTTATCATCGTTCGTGATTTAGGACTTTCATTCAGTTATATAATGTACACGTAGGAACAAACAGACATTTAACGTTCCACTTACGTTTACATCTCACGTTTCAACACAGAGACGTTTTGCTTAGTTAAGGATTCACGTGTTTTTACACAGAGGTATTTTACTTACCTTTACTGTTTATGTGTTTTACATAGAGAATTGGCCCGTCGAGACACCGGGTAATAAATTTGCACAGTAGACCAATGCATTTGTTGCACTCTTAGACATTAATTTTAATTGTTTACCCAGTATGCAAAACCTGACATTGTCTGGGCTGGTCCTTGCATTGCCAGTCCGAGCCTGTTTACGGACTTACAACTCTGGAATCCGTGGTAGGCAAAGCACAGATAACCCATTGTGTAACTTCGTGCTCAATTATAAAAAAAACAAAAAAACTTATGTTTACTATTTATGTTTTACACACAGAAATACACTATAAAGATCAAAAGATTTGTCCGTAAAGCCAAAAAGAAACAAAACATTTATGATAAATAAATAAATAAACAAACAAATTAAACCAGTTTTTTCACTTTAATTTTCAAACTTTCACTTTAAGTCTTCGCTGAAATAAATAAAGACAAAAGAAATAAAGAATAATCCATTGGTTTCTCACTAGCCCATAGCTTTCCCAACATCATATTGGTTGGAAGCGAAGAAATGATGCATACAGTGGAGAGGTCAAAGGTGAATAAGATTAGAAGAGAGCAAGGTGTATGATATTGATTCTGTAGACGATGGAAACGCTGAAACCTCTAAAACCATTACTGCTATGTAAAACTGTATCTTTGTTCATACTTCATGTTTTTGACAGAAATTGCCTAAATATAAATCATTGCACACGTTGTTATTTCGATGTCTTAAACAACGTTTCCTAGGAAGTAACTATTCCAACGATTTCTGGGGCTAGAACGTGTACAAAGTTCAGCACCTGCTGAAAATGGTGGGATTTATAAGCATTTGGTGTTGATTATTCTGGCATCAAGATGTTCTTGTCCTGTGTCCCTGAACATTATATTATAATATTGTATGCATTTCGCTTTGTGCTACATAGAAGGATTACCTTGGTCAAATGATACAAAGGCTGAAAGAAAAAAAGACACCACATTAAACAATATAGTTCTTAAAACCAAAAGTTTATTGTTACATACCTCAAAGAAAACACGTTGTGAGTGTTTCGTGAAGTAAAAATATATCTTGCCAAATTTAAGTACTTTCATCGAGACAATTGATAAACCGATTCTGTTGCTGGTGTTAGCAGCACAATAGTGTATAATAACACTTCCTAACACACAAGAATGGCTGGGTGCATATATTTCTCTCTCTTTTCTATCTGTGTAATTTCAAACCACATCAACACGATCGAACTTTACAAAACACTGGTCAATGTGAATAAAATTAACACAGAAAACTGGTTTGTTTTATAAGCTGGCGTATATCTTCTAATGATTGTTCTCGGTGAGATTTGATACTCTGAACCAAAATATCCGTAGGCTTTGTGCAATAGACAAACCAAACAACATCATTGTTATGTAAATATTATTCTTTAATTTCATTCAGAGCAACGTTCTGTACCGGAACTTCTTATTTCCTTTACCGGAAGTAATTATAAATTACGTATTTATAGTCGGCTGTTATTTCAAATAAAAACGAGTTTTTACCGGGAAAGACAACTTTAACTAACGGCATTGAATTTATATTAAAAATGTAAAACAGTGGTTTATTGTTATTGGTTTATTGTTATTAGTCATAAAATATATAGCACGTATAATGATACTCATTAACACGCAATCTAGGATGAAACAGATCATTTTTAATCTGCAGTAAAAGTAGGGTAAGTTAATTAATTCTGGTTCTTACTTTTGTATTCAGTTCATTCATACATTCATTAGCTCTAGTTATCATGGTGTTAATGCGGTTTGATCAATTGAATTGTCTGCCAAATGTCACACCCAGTGTTTCTTCTAAACGAATGGCAGTAATTAAATTGGATGGTAATGCTTTATTCTTGTCAACATGTCTTTTGTCGAGTGTACAGAAGTTAGTTGTGATACTGGCACGATTGATGACCATTCTTGCGTCATTGCGCCATTAGGTAACCCTGCTGAGTGATTGTTGTATCTTGATTTTTATTTCAACTTTACCAGATGTACTTCTCTACACCGCAATGTCGCAATCAAAGGTAAAGTTAGTTGTGATACTGGCAGGATTGATGACCATTCTTGCGTCATTGCGCCATTAGGTAACCCTGCGGAGTGATTGTTGTATCTTGATTTATATTTCAACTTTACCAGATGTACTTCTCTACACCGCAATGTCGCAATCAAAGGTAAGCCCACAAAACGTAATGGGGCAGCCAAGGTAAGCTGGATCACTGATGTAGATTGTGAAGGGGTTTGGAAAAACGGTGATCTTTAAAGCATAACAGTGTTTATGGTGTATTATTATTACCACTTACCATGCTTTATAATGCATCTTCTGGTAGTTAGCGCAAATACAACCAGTCGTACATCAGATACACTGGAGCGCATTCAGTACAATTTGTCAGAAAGAATAGGCAACTAAACAGGCATCTTTTTAATTTAAAGCTGTTGCCAGTGTGTCCTGACCAGCTTCAAACCCTTTCCTTGTATCAACTGTGAATGATCCATGTTTCTCTTTTCATTTTGATAACAATTATATAAGTGCAAAGCCTTTTAGTTGCAACTTTCCCTGACATCTTTCCAATAATAATTTTTACTACAGTAATTCAACGGTCTTTAAGACGAGAGTGATTCTTCATGAGTTTTGGTAAGGCTTTCCTAAAGATCCATCCATATTTCAGGGTATCTACATTTTGCCCAACTACGTTGATACTCTAACGTCACTGTCAGTAAGTTGTCTTCTGTAAGTTTTTATTTAAAGAGAAGAGTCTTAAAACATCCAAACTTGGAGCTCCGTGTTTAGATATATCTTGACTTTGTATATCTTGTCTTCCATATTTACGTGTTGTTGCATCTTACATAAGAATTTACATAAGAAATCCTTATATAAGAAAAGGATGAAAACTTTTCATCCGCGTGTGGGTTGCTAAATTGTTTTGTACCATTTTATCTTCCAGTCTTCGCACAGGAGGCAATCATCGAAGACTTTATGACCTCTATGACAACTAAAGATGACAGTCGGGGTGGGGATTTGGGAAATACAAATCTATACAGGAGTCACTTTCATTTTGGTGTTCAATAGTTTTTGTTGGTTCATTAGAATTTAGCAGTATAATGTCTTATCTGTCCTGTAGAGGTCGCATATTATAATACATTAGTGTCTTCGCCTGAATCCAAATAGGAATCAGATATTGAAACCTCCTACCATTAGATAATAGGATTATTTGTTTGTTTTGAGTTTCGCGCAAAGTTACACGAGGACTATCTGCGCTAGCCGTCTATAATTTTGCAGTGTAAGACTAGAGGGAAGACAGTTAGTCATCACAACTCACCGCCAACTCTTAGGCTACTCTTTTATCAACGAATGGTGGGATTGATCGAAACATTATAACGCCCTCACGGCTGAAAGGGCGAGCATGTTTGGTGCGACCGGGATTCGAACCCGCGACCCTCAAATTAGGAGTCGAACGCCTTAACCCACCTGGCCATGCCGGGCCTCAGCAGCTGATAACAGTATGTTTAACTACCTGTCTAATCAGGTGGTAAATAATGCGCACAATATTAAACGAATTCAAGTGAAAACGCATTTCAACACGATGTGAGTTATACGTGGCTATTACTCTTCACATTTGGTCGTCTTTTGCTTCGCCTTGGAATTCCCATCAAGAAACTATTGTTGTTGTATACGAAGTGGGTTAAAAAACACGTGCCTTTCTATTCACTACCGATTCACAGAAACTTCATATACGACATATCAAAAATACTTGTATGCCGTGTAAACAGTCCGGCTTTTCTACATTTTGTTTCCATTTTAAAGTGAATTCTAAAGTGATAACTAAAAAAACTTACAAACTATTTCCTGATAATAGCAGTTCTCTCTTACTTTCTAGCCATGTAAATGTTTAAAAAGTAACTTTTTTTTCTACATTTTTTATGATGATGTGTTTCAAGCACCTCATTCTATACTTTATTTTTCTTTGTTAGCACGTGAGTGGCACGGCGTGTTTCTTATATAATAATCATAACTACGGATCCGGTAATGTTAGTGCATAATTCTTTCCCAATACTGTCGCCTCGGAATCCGTTAAAAAACAAACCGGTAATAATGGCGCCAGTAACAGTACAGTTTCTTCCTAAAAATGAAAAACAACAACAACAACAAAAGTGTATACTTATGTTATTTTATGTAGCAATGTGCTTCCAATGTTTCATAATTATTTTTAGCCTTTTGTTTTCATAGAAATTATTACTGGTGCCATTTTTATCGGACACTGTTTGCCTACAAGCGTAGAAACAGAGGTTTATTAACCTGTGCTTAGATTTGCGGGTTGAGAGGTCGAATTGTGTCACCGATAATGATCGCCCTTTCAGTCGAGGGGACTTTATAATGTAACGATCGAGTTCAGTTTTTGTTAGTAAATAGTAGACTAGGGATTGATGGTGTTGAGTAGTTGTCTTGTAAGTCTCGTCCATCACTTCTAAATGAAGGATGGCTAGCAGACAGCCCTCGAGTAGCTTTGACTGATGGTGTTGAGTTGTTGTCTTGTAAGTCAAGTCCATCACTTCTAAATGAAGGATGGCTAGCAGACAGCCCTCGAGCAGCTTTGACTGATGGTGTTGAGTTGTTGTCTTGTAAGTCAAGTCCATCACTTCTAAATGAGAGATGGCTAGCAAACAGCCCTCGAGCAGCTTTGACTGATGGTGTTGTGTAGTTGTCTTGTAAGTCTCGTCCATCACTTCTAAATGAGGGATGGCTAGCAGACAGCCCTCGAGCAGCTTTGACTGATGGTGTTGAGTTGTTGTCTTGTAAGTCAAGTCCGTCACTTCTAAATGAGGGATGGCTAGCAGACAGCCCTCGAGCAGCTTTGACTGATAGTGTTGAGTTGTTGTCTTGTAAGTCAAGTCCATCACTTCTAAATGAGGGATGGCTAGCAGACAGCCCTCGAGCAGCTTTGCGCAAAGTATCAAAAACAAAATTTGTTATTACACACACGCGCCCTCTCTCTAGTATCTCAACGATTAGTCTGGAGACTTATGACGGTAAAGATAAGGGTTTGATACCTATAAATAGTACAACACAGATAGCCCATTATAAAGCTTTGCGCTTAAAAACAACAAAATACTGAAATGACTTTTATTTACATTAAAGTTCGCGATTTTATTATATTTGAAACCTAGCTTCACTGTTGAACGTGTTATTTTCTTAAGCGTGACAATACCACTAGTGATTACGTTTACAACTAACATGGATATGGCTTTCACTAGGCGTGTTTTCTCTCTTGCTCAGAGATATTGTCGGCAAAAGTGTATGTGCGTGTTTTCTTATTGCAAAACAACATTGGACTATTTGCTGAGTCCACCAAGGGGAATCGCGCCGCTGATTTTAGTCTTGTCAATACGAAGATTTACCGCTGTACCAGCAAGAGACTTGTTAACAAACACAAAATTACCAACATGCAAATATTTCAGGCATTTTTTATTTTGTTTCCTTTCCTCGGTGTTTCAACAATATAGGTTAGAGCTTTGTTTTTTTTTTGTAAATTTTTATTATTTTTTATTAAATATATAATTTCTATTGTAATTAGAAATTGACTATAGAAATTTAGGATTTTTTGTTAGAAGTTTTTATATATTTGTTTTTGCCATAAAAACGTAATATTGTGTTATATCCAAAAAATAGTAAAGTTTTATGTTCAAACACAAGTTTTCATAAATCATAGCGTAATGATTAGACTTTAACCTTTTATTTTACAGAACTAATTGCTAGAATCATTTATAGAGTTTTATTTGGGACTATACACAAATAGCGTTGAATAGAATACTTGTAACTTTATATAGTTATAAAATTCAGCCTTCAATAAAGTAAACATTTCATGTCATTTATCAATGTTCACAGAATTTCAAAAATATTCCATATAAAATAGATGTACTAATTTACGAATCTACTGTCCGCGTCGCATGTGCTGCCATCTATTGATTTTTGTGTGAATATGTATTTCATCAACAAATGTATTTCAAAAGAAAGTTTAATGGAGATTTGAGCCACGATCTGATTTTCTTAATTATACTCTACCCTTAAGCGGCGAAACTACCGTAGACAAGTCACTTTATAAAACGTTTCTTGCTCAAAAATGTCATTCAACTTTATTCACTATTACATATCGTTCAGTTTCGGTTTAGGCCCGATATAACCAGATGGTTAGTCGGTGTTTGACTCGCAAATCGAGTGTCGTGAATTCGAATATCCGTCCCACCAAACATGCTCAACCTTTCAGCCTTGTGGGCATCATAATGTGACAGTAAGTCTTACTATTCGTTGGTAAAAAAGTGTCCCAAGAATTGTCACTGGGTGGTGATGACTTACTGCTTTCCATCTGGTCTTTCATTGGTAAATTTGGATTCTGTTGATTTAAAGTTGGTTTCAGTTTCGCTACTGTTGAGACTTTCATTATTACTTAATTGTTACCTAGATACAAAGATTAGTTATTAACAAAATAAGTACAGTCAGAGTCATCAATTCCCTCTCTTGTACTTGTGACTAAGGGTTAATCTAAGACGTGTAGATTTCTTCAGTGAGCTGGTAATGGATAAAGGAGACAAGACAGGACAGGAATATTTCAGAAATGTTACAGTAAAGAAAATGAATATAAAACCTTCATGTCCATTTCATTAGCAGTATTCGTCCTATCGATTTTCCAGTGGAATTTAATAAAATAATAACGTGGTGGGCAAAGTACAAATAGTCCATTGTGTAGCTTTATGCTTAATTACAAACAAATAAAAGTTTACATGCAAAGGCACAGATTTCCTTTCTACCTTCATTTTTTAGCACCTTGTAGATTTAATAACATGCATCATTTCTTGAAATCGCATAATCATAAAAAATAAAAGATATACTAAGTGAATATTTATCAACCCTATTGCAGCATTTTATTGTTTCTAAATATTACAAATATATTTCGTGAAAAAACAAGAGGGAATCTTCAACAACTGCGGCTGTAAGTAAATCTCAAATTGGTCAAGAGGAGGGGATTATGAGCTAGAAATTTGTACTCAGAGCCATTATATGAGCCGCTATACCACAGCTAAAATCGCTTTACAGATAGTGTGTCACAGAATATCAGCTCGTGCGATCGCTTACAATTAAAATCCTCAACTTCTCCAAATATATTCATAACTTTCTGTCTCGCGTCATACAGCGTTATATCTCTGGTGGCAAAATTGAAATTCAACTGTTTGGAACAAGTCACGCTGCTACAAAATATTAAGAAATGCATGGATGCATACATACGTACACGTAACGTATTAAATAAATAAACATTTAAAATGTATCAACCAATGAACAGTGTTTGTTAATTATTTGTATATTCTAATAAACCATAAGACTGATAATAGTTCTATCCATCTGTCTTATATCTTCACATTTACAAAAGGGATAGCTATTAAGTGAGCAGATTGAGGTGACATGACGATAACTATTATATAGAAAACCAAGCAGAGGTTTGTCATGGTGACTGAAGACAGAGGGAGAGAGAGGACAACTATTAAATACAAAACCCAAACAGAGGTTTGTCATGGTGACTGAAGACAGAGGGAGAGAGAGGACAACTATTAAATACAAAATCCAAGTGGAGGTTTGTCATGGTGGCTGAAGACAAAGGGAGAGAGAGGACAACTATTACATACAAAACACAAGCAGAGGTTTGTCATGGTGACTGAAGACAGAGGGAGAGAGAGGAAAACTATTAAATACAAAACCCAAGTGGAGGTTTGTCATGGTGACTGAAGACAGAGGGAGAGAGAGGACAACTATTAAATACAAAATCCAAGTGGAGGTTTGTCATGGTGACTGAAGACAGAGGAGAGAGAGGACAACTATTAAATACAAAACCCAAGTGGAGGTTTGTCATGGTGACTGAAGACAGAGGGAGAGAGAGGACAACTATTAAATACAAAATCAAGTGGAGGTTTGTCATGGTGGCTGAAGACAGAGGGAGAGAGAGGACAACTATTAAATACAAAACCCAAGTGGAGGTTTGTCATGGTGACTGAAGACAGAGGGAGAGAGAGGACAACTATTAAATACAAAATCCCAAGTGGAGGTTTGTCATGGTGACTGAAGACAGAGAGAGAGAGGAAAACTATTAAATACAAAACAAGTGGAGGTTTGTCATGGTGACTGAAGACAGAGGGAGAGGAGAACAACTATTAAATACAAAACCCAAGTGGAGGTTTGTCATGGTGACTGAAGACAGAGGGAGAGAGAGGACAACTATTAAATACAAAATCCAAGTGGAGGTTTGTCATGGTGACTGAAGACAGAGGGAGAGAGAGGACAACTATTAAATACAAAACCCAAAAGACAGAGGGAGAGAGAAAACTATTAAAGGACAACTATCATGGTGGCTGAAGACAGAGGGAGAGAGAGGAAACTATAAATACCAAGTGGAGGTTTGTCATGGTGACTGAAGACAGAGGAGAGAGAGGACAACTATTAAATACAAAATCCAAGTGGAGGTTTGTCATGGTGACTGAAGACAGAGGAGAGAGAGAGAGGACAACTATTACAGAGGAGAGAGAGGACAACTAAAATACAAAGCAAGTGGAGGTTTGTCATGGTGGCTGAAGACAGAGGAGAGAGAGGAACAACTATTAAATACAAAATCAAGTGGAGGTTTGTCATGGTGGCTGAAGACAGAGGAGAGAGAGGAAAACTATTAAATACAAAATCAAGTGGAGGTTTGTCATGGTGACTGAAGACAGAGGGAGAGAGAGGACAACTCTTAAATACAAAATCCAAGTGGAGGTTTGTCATGGTGACTGAAGACAGAGGGAGAGAGAGGACAACTATTAAATACAAAATCCACGTGGAGGTTTGTCATGGTGACTGAAGACAGAGGGAGAGAGAGGACAACTATTAAATACAAAATCAAGTGGAGGTTTGTCATGGTGACTGAAGACAGAGGAGAGAGAGGACAACTATTAAATACAAAACACAAGCAGAGGTTTGTCATGGTGACTGAAGACAGAGGGAGAGAGAGGACAACTATTAAATACAAAACCCAAGCAGAGGTTTGTCATGGTGACTGAAGACAGAGGGAGAGAGAGGACAACTATTGAATACAAAACCCAAGCAGAGGTTTGTCATGGTACCTAAAGAGAGAGGGGGGAGGCCAGCTATTAAATACAAAATCTAAGCCCAGATCTTCAACTAGAACCAAGAAGAGTATTTTGCTGTGATTAACTTCAGAAGGAGTAATTGGGGGTTACAGATATTGATTTAAATGGGGCTAGAGTTACACATTAATTTTCATTGATCATTCCGCAAATGGTGTAACAAAGCATTCCACTCACTATAAGTAATGTAGTTTGGACATTATATTAATATTAACTGTGTTCATTGCTATGGTGGAAGAGGAGAGTGTTTTTAGTCCTAGTCTGCGTGTACACAGCTTCCTTCGATCAAAACGTAATATTCATTGTAAGTATTGCTGTTTAAAGGTAAGCCCAAAATTACCTAACGGGCAATCTGTGCTCTGCTCAACACGGGTATCGAAACCCGGTTTTTAGCCTTGTAAGTCCTCAGACGTAACGATCTCCCATTGGGGAGGGGTAATTGTAAGTCATATATGAATTAATGCTCTTTCTTATTAACCTCCATTGTGAGTAATATGAGACTCAAAGCTAAAATCAATAACAAATCAATAACTACTATGAACAACGGTTGTACCATTTCTAATGTTTAATATAGTTTTGGTGACTTTTCAGTATTATCATGCGTTCAGTTTGGCCCGGCATGGTCAAGCGTGCTCGCCCTTTCAGGCGTGGGGGCGTTATAATGTGACGGTCAATCCCACTATTCGTTGGTAAAAGAGTAGCCCAAGAGTTGGCGGTGGGTGGTGATGACTATCTGCCTTCCCTCTAGTCTTACACTGCTAAATTAGGGACGGCTAGCACAGATAGCCCTCGAGTAGCTTTGTGCGAAATTTCAAACAAACAAACAAAACAAGCTTTGTGCGAAATTCAAAAACAAACAAACAAGCGTTCAGTTTATCTTACTCACAGACGTCGGCAACTGTTGTACCCTAAAGCGTGTATTAACCTCGCTGGCTGGATGTCCAATAATTAAAAGTGTGTTTTATCGATAAATATTTCCCAGGATGCCCCGAGATCAGTGTAACTGCTCTTGACGTTTCGTCATTTCTAAACTGAACATAATGTCTTGGAGATTCATACACCCAATAACGTTCTACACAGTTAGTCTTCAAGCAATAGCAACGGCCAGATGAATGTGTAGAAAACGGCCCTTAACCATAACAACAAAATAATGTAAAACGAATGTTTGGGATTGTGAGCTGATCCAATCTTTTGAAAGGAAAACTTAAGTTATTTGTAGAATGCTTCCTCGACCCTAAAATTAGAGTTAAAATAACCGCACAAATACTACATCTTATGTTTATTTTAATGTAATAAACATTGTTATAACGTATACTGAGTTTCGGTCAACTTTTACTAAGTATGTGCTAAACTATTCAATAGTATTGTTGCTATTAAAGGGAAAATCTCAGCGACTAGTTTCATAAGGATGTAATTTTTTTAAACGCTGTACGAAAATCACAAATGATTTCAGATGGTTGAGTACATAATATTAAATCGTTTTTGAATATGAAAACCAACAAGTTATCTGACACTCACAGACGACGTAATGTCACGATGAACTTGACGTATAATAACTATAACCTAACTTAACGTTTTGGAACATCATTGGACCTGTTGGTTCCTTTCAGCTATTTGATCCTCTAAACTAAATTAAAACAATTTAAAAAATAAAGAAAAATCGTAAAGCCAACCGTTATCATTCACATACTTACCAAGTATTTCTCATACGCATTTAAATTTACTGTCTCTACAACATCTGAAGGCAATCCATTCCTAAGACTAACCACTAAGTTAGAAAAATAAAACTGTCTTAGCTGAAGGTGACTCCTATCCTGCTGAAATTTATGTTTGTGTTCCCTAGTCCTACTGTTCTCATTGTTAAATACGATGGTGCATCAACACTAATAATTCTCTTTACAATGTTAAACACCTCAATCAGATCCCTTTAACTCTTCTCACTTTCATGAGAAAACAATTTAAGAGATTTCAGCTTCTCTCCATATGACAACCAATCCAACCAAGGCAACATTCTAGTAATCCTCCTTTGAACACTTTCCAACAATTCAATGCCTTTCCTAAGATAAAGATTCCAAAACTGAACATAATATTACAAACGTGTCCTAATCAGTGACCTGTACAATGAAATTATAACCTATTTAGACTTGTGTTTAATATTTTCGTACATATAACCTAATATTCTATTTGCCCTACCACAAGCAATAGCACACTGCTTGGATGTCTTTATAGACTGATAGACTATTACATTAAGATCCTTTACTTTCATAAATACTGTTAAGGCTATTCCCATCCAAATTATACCTGTAATTCAAATTATGATAACCCACATAGCTTACCTTGCATTTAATGTAATTAAAACCCATCTGTCATCTATTTTCCCAACTTACTAAATAATCTAAATCCTCCTGTAAATCATCAGCAGCCTTTTCACAGATATCAATACCAAAGACAATAGTATCATCTTCAAATTTAAGTAATATATTCACTATTCCTTCATCTATGTCATTGGTGTAAATCAATAAGAACAAAGGTCCTAAGGCTGAGCACTACAATACTACATTTGTAAGTAGTGTGAAGAATTCCATTTGTAACAACCCTCTGTTTTATTTTCATCCACTCTTCTGTTCAATTTGCTAACTTATCCCCCACAGCAACAGAGACAATTTTTTTCAATTGTTTTATGTGGCACCTTGTCAATAGCTTTTTGAAAATTCGGATACATTACATCTGCAGTCTTACCCTCATCTACATAAGCAATAACCTTTTCAAAAAACGTCAAAGGATCTGTTAGCTAAAATTTTTCCTCATCGTGTATGTGTGTGTGTGACTTTTCATTTAGCAAAGTCACCTCAGGCTATCTGCTGAGTTTACCGAGGGGTATCGAACCCCTGGTTTTAGCGTTTTAAATCCGTAGACTTACCGCTGCACTAGCGGAGGACATTTTCCTAATTGAACCATGTTAACTATCCAGTAAAATTCTTTACTTTATTAAATGACTTTGCAAAACATCTTTTAACAGACTTCCCAAAAGTTTTCACACAACTTATGTAAGATTATTGGGTTTATAAATACTAGAACAATTTTTATCACCTCTTTTGAAAAGAAAAGTTACATTAGATAACTTCCAATCCTATGGTACCTTTCCACTATTGAAGGACTGATAAAAAAACCTCAGATATCCAATATTTAATCCCCTTCAAAACCCCTGGAGAAATACTACCTAACCCAGGAACCTAATCGTTTTTTAAACTTCCAGTTTTTTAACCATCTCATAATTAATACAGTGTCATTAAATCTTCATTAGTAAAACCGAAGACCAACTAATGACCAACTTATAACTTTATCGCCACAGTTACTTCTGGACAGTGTCCCTGACAAAAATGCTTTATTGCCTTTTATTCTAGATATCTTTATCAAACCCTTGTACTTATTAATTAGGTCCCATGACCTACCATTTCCCACATCATTAGCCCCTACATGCACTACAAAAACTGTATCTCTTCTAGCCCCTTTATTATATCTCCTGCTCTGTCAGCTGTGTCCTCCACTTATGCTCCCGGGTAGCATAATACAATTATACTTTCCCTAGTTACCCGACAGACTATTCTATCCACATGTCTTGTCAAGGAATATTCTATAACTATTCACATTCTTTTTGTTCCTGACCTTTTTGTTTTTCTTCCCTCCAATAGCTCTTCATCTACAGAAGACAAGAGGTGAAATTGGTTGCTCAACAAAATAGGCTAATTATAATTAAATACAATACTTTTAGTCCTAATAATACCACTTCTAACTTCCATCCTACACTTCCATTTATCCACATTCTACCTACAAACTCTACATACAAATTGCCCAGCTTTACTACTAGCTTCCTTCAAAGTAAGTATTGATATTGTGTGGATTACATAGGTAGGATGGTGCCTCTGAAATTGATTGTGTTTAAGAAGGGTATACAATAGCACTTTCGGTTGCATATATCACAGTTTCAGATCGGATATTTTTAATTTTCAAGGCGGAAATATATCTTGTGCTTAATGACATTGAAAACGGATATCTCTGAACTTGAAGTACCCATACCACTCACAGACAGACATGAAACAAACCATACCACAACATTATAAGCAAATGTCAGTGTTTTGTAAGAGGTGAAATATAGGCTAGTAGCAAAAGCCGTCCACGTGATTCAGACATTAGTACTCACCAATAGAAGAATTTCTACCTGGAAAAACGACCCACGTTACGTGTGGAAAAGCTGTTTCCGTAACATATTCCTTCAACTTTGGCCTACCTCAAATAACATTATAATAAAACGGATATTCATTATTCGCCATACGAAGATATACCTATCACGTTGTTCATGAATTTCTGTACGATCGGGTTGTTAAAACAAGAATGGGGAAACCTTTTCAAAAACTCGCTTGACTATGAATACAAATAAGAGAGGAGCACGTATTTTAAACATAGCAGCCTTGTGACTAAGCCTTTAGCAATGGTTTGTTTGTTTGTTTTTTTAATTTCAAGCGAAACTACACGAGGGCTATCTGCGCTAGCCATCCCTAATTTAGCAATGTAAGACTAGAGGAAAGGCAGCTAGTCATCACCATCCACCGCCAACTCTTGGGCTACTCTTTCACCAACGAATAGTGGGAATGATTGATACTTTATAATGTCCCCACGACTGAAAGGGGAGCATGTTTGGTGCGACGGGGATTCGAACCCGTGTCCCTCGGATTATGGGGTAGGGTTGTCTTAACCCAAAAAGTATATGCTATATCGCATTAACTGCAAATTGTCGTTGTTGTAGAATAAAATGCTGAGAAACATAATTGAAGTAAATTTTCACTGGACTGAATATTTCATTTATACTGGTGTGTTAATCCGCAATAACTGACCAATAATCTTTAAGACTAAATAAGTTCGTAAGTGCATGCAAACCACCTGAACCCCTAACGGAAGAGAAAGTCCATCTCTCGTGAATATGTATCCAGTATATTTGGAAAAAATAAAATCCAGCGAAAGTCAAGATTGAAGAACGCATAAAAACGTATCATCTTCTTCACTGCGATCATGCTCCAATCATGTCTAAGAAAACATTAAAACAAAAAGAAATAACGACATACGAACCACACGCGAGAAAAACAAAAACGAAAGATGCCCTCAACGTCTAACAGATAACATGATTGGCCAACCTAACACAAAAATCAGCAAAACCTGAATATCTCTGATGAGCAACATACAAAAAAAATTAGTCGAATTTATTATTCGTCTGTGACAAAAGCTGATTTGTTCAAAGTAAACAGTTAAGTTCAGTTTTTTCTTATAAACAATAAATAATAGTTTATATCCATACAGTAGCATCCTGCTGGTCTTTTTCGTGAACCTTAAGTAATCGGAAGACCTAGTGGTTTTTCACACGAGAATTTGGGTAATAGAGAAAACTCGTGGTCTCTTAAATGAGACTTTGGCTTCTAGATACACCTTGTGATCTCTTACGTAAGACTTTGGGTATTACATAAACCTTGTGGTCTCTTACATAAGACTTTGGGTATTACAGAAACCTTGTGGTCTTACATGAAA
The DNA here is from genome assembly GCF_004210375.1 of Tachypleus tridentatus. Classification (NCBI taxonomy): domain Eukaryota; kingdom Metazoa; phylum Arthropoda; class Merostomata; order Xiphosura; family Limulidae; genus Tachypleus; species Tachypleus tridentatus. Next base: position 22,183,519 of record NC_134833.1, on the reverse strand, counting down.
CTTTGAGTAGTAGACAAACCTTATGGTCTCTTACATAAGACTTTTGGACAAACCTTGTGGTATCTTACATGAGGCTTTGGGTATTACAGAAACCTTGTGGTCTCTTGCATAAAATTTTAACTATTAGAGAAACCTGTTAATCCTTTAAGTGTGATATTAAGTCATAGAGAAGTTTCTAATCATTCATGCAGAGCAACATTAGAAGTTTCAGGTTAAACTGAGTAGTGAAAAATACAGTTTATTAACTTATTTCATTATTGTCAATTCTGTACAAAGTGTGACTAGATTTCATGTTATTCCATTTTTTACGCGTTTTGTTTTAGGGACACTGCTGTCAAGCTTATAAAAGAGACGCAATGGTATGACTCACTTCTATATCATAACGTATGATATAAAATATAGATTATTATGTGAGCTTGGTAAGGTAAAGAAGTTCTTCAGGTATATCTTTTTTATTCGAGTCTGCTGTACAACAATCAATCCGTAGAAGTAAGAATGTTTAAGATCTAATTCAATTATTGAATACAAATATTGTGTAACTATTTCTGTTTTGAGAACAACGTAGTAATAAAGTTAAAAACTCGATTGCTTTTGTCTCAACTTTATACAGGCAATCTTCCGTAGTCGTCACGAGGAATATTGTTCACGTGACTTTATCGTTTTGTTCTTTTCAATTAACAAACAAATTAGTGATTTATGACAACAACGCTGTTTTAGGGAAATGGTCATTCCTTATTCGTATCGGTTATTTTTTAGGGTATAATCGTAATGTATGACGTCACTAATATGGAGTCTTTTAATCATCTTTCTTATTGGTTCCGTAATATAGAACAGGTTTGTTTGTTTTTTGTTTGTTTTTTTGAATTTCGCACAAAGCTATTCGAGGGCTATCTGTGCTAGCCGTCCCTAATTTAGCAGTGTAAGACTAGAGGGAAGGCAGCTAGTTATCACCACCCACCGCCAACTTTTGGGCTACTCTTTTACCAGTGAATAATGGGATTGACCGTCACATTATAACGCCCCCACGGCTGAAAGGGCGAGCATGTTTGGCGCGACAGGGATGCGAACCCGCGACCCTCAGATTACGAGTCGCACGCCTTAACACGCTGGCCATGCAGGCATAGAACAGGTAAGCTAATGTTTTCTCGTTGTCAAAAATAAATTTACTGAAGGATTCTAAAATTATTTTTGGAAGTTCAGATAATTATTTATTCATTATTTTATTGCGTAAACAATTTTCGAGTGTGCATTAATTCGTTATTATTTTTACTCGATCTTATCCTATAAGAGTTGAAGATATTGAGAATCAAACAATATACCCATTTCTTGCTTAACAATTTCAGCCTCAACAACAAAATCTTCACAAACTAGCTGCCTTCCCTCTAGTCTTACACTGCTAAATTAGGGACGGCTAGCACAGATAGCCCTCGAGTAGCTTTGTGCGAAATTTCCAAACAAACAAAAGATAGAATATTGTATTACTTACTACTGATTTAATAACCTGGGTGATTCTCCTCCCTTAAAATGCTTCTCCGAATGTAGTAAAAGTTTTGGTTGGAAACAAGTGCGATGTCGTACATCTTCGACAGATTACAAAAGAGAGAAGAGAAAAAGCACGTGCCCCTTTAAGTATTTCTTTTCATGTTTCACAAAATATTTCATTTCTTTGTTTTTGAATTTCACGCAAAACTACACGAGTACTATCTGTGCTAACCGTCCCTAATTTGGCAGTGTAAGATTAGAGGGAAAGCAGCTAGTCTCACTACCAACCGCCAACTCTTGGGCTGGTCTTTTACCAACGAATAGTGGGATTGACTGTCACATTATAACGCTCCTACGGCTGAAAGGGTGAGCATGTTTGGTGTGATGGGGGACTCGAGCCCGCGACCCTCGGATTACGAGTCGAGTGCATTAACCACCTAGCCATGCCGAGAGACTGTTGAGGACTGGAAAAGAGTGATATTATTCGATGTAACCAAGTTTGAAATATTTTTGGTTCAAAGCGTATGTTGTACGTCTGGCGGAAGAAAGATGAAAGATACTTACCTCAACGCATAGCACCTACCATGAAGCATGAAGAAAACAGTGCAATGGTTTGGGAGTGTTTTCTGCTGAGACGACAAAAGGCATTTGCAAAGTAGGTGGAATAATGGGCCAGCGCAAGTACCATCAGATACTGATCCATTATGATGTACCCAGTGGTTTGCGTGTTATTGGAAAGAAGTTGCTACAATCATTCAAATGATGCAATGTCCTCAACAGAGCCCCAATCTCAACCCAAATGAGCGGATCTGGGATTTGATAAATCCAAAAACTTGACAAATAAAAAAAGATGTTTTCAGAGAAACTTTACGGAATGTATTAGGGACATTTGGAGTAAAATCTCAAAGGACACTTTGATTAAATATACTGCTACACTTCCTGTAAGACCGTCTGCAGATATTGTTAAAGGATTCTACTATCAAGATGATAATGACTCGAAACACTTTCAAGGTAAATATCCTAACAGTATTATAAAAAACTAGAAAGTAATCAAAAGTTTTGTTCAAAGAGATGCTCAAATATAACAAATGTCTATAAAAAACTAGAAAGCAATCAAAAGTTCTGTTCAAAAAGGTGCTCAAATATAACAAATGTCAATATGTTCGTTTTGTTGTCAATATTAGTTGCTATATTTAGACTGCCCCCATAATGTCTATAGGTAAATGATCCTGTAGTACGCAGCCGCTGACATACACATCCTCTAGCCTGATGTAAATTGTGAAGTTCGACTGTGACATATTTGGATATAATATATAAGCAGTCAAGCCATTCTAATGACCCTCTCCGTACAGTAGGGCCATCATAAACTGTTCTTTTACTGAATAAGCTGTCATTATTTAGATCAATTTGATGTACATGTAGCACAACAGCTGTGTGTTACCTTAGATAGGAGCCTTTTATTTTAATACTTGATTATCTTTTGACCATTCAAATGGGCAAAGATCTATTTATGCAAACGTTTGACTATACAAACCTAGGTTTGTGTAACAACCTTTGGTATGATCGGGTCTCATTTTTCTATGGCACAACACCATATGTATGTAACTGCTAATTATGTTGGTACTTGATAGTTAACTTGATAATTAACAAGATTTACACACAATTCCCTCCCAAATATAATGTATTATGCCTATAACTATAATTATTGTAAAGCGATTTGGAATATAATTATGTTTAATGTTATATTAAAATGTTTAATATGTTATTGTATTCACCTACTTTCTTAACACTTTTGGTGTATGTTACGTAATAATAAAATTTCGTAAGTACGTGACCTTTAATGGCCCCAGTGGTATTTCATAATGTAGGCCCACAACACCTCATTCCACAACACTAATAATTATTTTCCTGTACCTTTTATTTTATTTTATTATTAATGAAACTTTAAGGGCCCTGTGAAGTATGTCCGTTAGATAGAGTGGCAAGAAACTTATCAGTGCATGTGTAAAGAGTGTAGAATGAGTGTTTTGACGTATGTTTCAAATCGCTGACGGTTTCAACATTCCGTTTTTTGAGTGCAGCTGTAAGCAAAACATCAATGTCCAGGATACGTTTTTAGTCTTAGCGAGGCTAGTTCGGCAAGAAAGGGAGAGAAAGGTAAGCGAGTAATTTTATTTTCAAACTTGAAACCTTTCAGGGGCGTGGATTATTTACACCCGATGGGGGGGGGATGATTTTTGCAACCACTTGTGTGGACTATTCAATTTGCAAATTGATAATCTCTGATTACGTGAACCTGAAAGCTGTAAACATGCAGTCATAGAGTAATCTTGTTGCTACTATACTTGCATGTATACTTAGGCCTACTGACTGATACTTACGAACTATCGCTTAGATCGAAAAGCTCAGAAGCACGCCTATATTAAAGATGTACATTTCGGCTACTGAAGAAGTCTACATCTAGGCCTAATTATGTAATTCAATTGGTAAGAACACGAGAATCACGAGAACAAACACACAATTTGTAGGCCTGTGATGCGTTAAAACAATTCAGCAGACCAAACTGTAGGGGAGGATGATTGTATGCACCATACCCCTCATCTAAAATGAAGGGGGGGATGTATGCCCCCCCCCCAGGATCTACGCCTCTGAAACCTTTAATATACTTTAAAACAACCATAAGTGAAACAAACAATCAACCCAATCTCGCAACTTATCACACCACGTTTGGCTGAGTGTTAATATTACAATAAAGAATAGATTTTGTCCTTCGATGCGTTATAGGAGTTTTTGTTTTGTTTTGGAACTAATGTTTCCTACGTATGCTTTGTTTCATGTGTGTTCATAAGTTCTTCATATCACTTATATGGTCTTTAGTACTTAAGATGAGGTATAGCTCGACTCAAATCAGTGCAAACATACTTGTGAGCTACATAGTTTTTATTATCATTTGTTAACGATTCGTGTGGACTTAGTATAGGTTTAAGCTAGTAGTTTCATGTAATATTTTCACTCGGTTACTTCTGTATCACCTTTGGATTAATTTTATCATAATTAATAACAATAATAGAAAATGAGACAAAACACACGAAAGTACGATAATATTTATAATGAAATTTGCACACGTTTTCAGAATATTGTACTAACCCAATAAATTGATTTAAATTGACTAAAAACAGTATTTAAAACAGGTACTTTGCGAATAGTCGACAAAAATTGAAGGTTTAAAACTTGGGTTCTGATACCCTCGAAGTAAGAAAAACATATCTGAAATGGTAATACGTATATATGTTAATTTATCTCCACCTTTTGGTTTTCTACACTGTTCAAGGGAATTGAATTTTGCAAATATTTACAAATCAATCGTTTCTCTCAAAATATACTGTTTAGGAGCCAAAACACTATGTGGAGAGGCAAACTATAGTGTTTTGGTTTCTAAACACCTATGTGGAGAGACAAACTATATGTGTTTAGGAGCCAAAACACTATGTGGAGAGACAAACTATAGGTGTTTAGAAGTCAAAACACTATGTGGAGAGACAAACTATAGGTGTTTAGAAGCCAAAACACTATGTGGAGAGACAAACTATAGGTGTTTAGGAGTCAAAACATTATGTGGAGAGACAAACTATCGATGTTTAGAAGCCAAAACACTATGTGGAGAGACAAACTATAGGTGTTTAGAAGCCAAAACACTACAGTATTTGGAGAGACAAACTATAGGTGTTTAGGAGCCAAAACACTATGTGGAGAGACAAACTATAGGTGTTTAGAAGCCAAAACACTGTATTTGGAGAGACAAACCAAAACACTATGTGGAGAGACAAACTATAGGTGTTTAGAAGCCAAAACACCATGTGGAGAGACAAACTATAGGTGTTTAGGAGTCAAAACACTATGTGGAGAGACAAACAGTAGGCTTTCCACAAACGTTATATTTTCAGAAGTTGATATTTTGACATACTTTGTAACATTTCTTGATGTGAAATGTCTATACATTGTTGAAAATAGCGTTGTTTGTAACTTATTTAAATCTAAATAAATATTACAGTACTGTCTGTTGTATATTTATGTAACTAATTCTCAGGGTTTGGATAGGTTTTCACCAAAATTGATTTGGAGGTTTATTCAGTTCATGAGAATACAAATCTTTAGTTTCGAATTTTGTGTTTTGCGGTTTTTGTTTCAATTTTTTTTTGCCATTACCTCGTCTCCTGTGGACGGATCTTCACCAGATTTAATATGAAATTTCACTTGGTTCATAGGGAAATATATACATATTTTCAGTTTTGCATTTTGTGGATTTTACTTTTTTTTTACAATTGAATCATGAATTTAACTTCCTACCAGGAGGACTGGTACTCTAGCTAGTTAGCTATAAAGAAAACAAACTGTTAAAACCCCTAGGCGGTGTGTAACTCAATTATATTCAACCAGTTATCTTATGAACATGTTGTAATTCAGTACCAATGTAACATGAGAGTGACGTTTACTTTATTACGAAATTAAGTTTTATTGATTATTGATAGATGTTCATTGATAATTGTTTAAAGTAGTTCTCTGTACTCTTGACGCGAAGATGTACAGATGTTATACTAATTCTGTATATAGTTTGTAGACGGTTGAGTTTTTTTCCTCCATTACATAAATGTGTGGGTTACTGGCTTTTATCTAACGAATTAAAATAATATTTAACATGTTTACGAAAAAATATAACTTAGGCCCGGCATGGCCAAGCGTGTTAAGGCGTGCGACTCGTAATCCGTATATGTTACGGTCAATCCCACTATTCTTTGGTAAAAGAGTAGACTAAGAGTTGGCAGTGGGTGGTGATGACTAGCTGCCTTCCCTCTAGTCTTACACTGCTAAATTAGGGATGGCTAGCGCAGATAGCCCTCGATTAGCTTTGTGCGAAATAAAAAACAAACAAACTTATTTTGTGGATTGGTATAACTTACGTCATTTCATTACGATAAAACAACAACACAGAAAAATAGTAAAACGTACACAACCTTTAGTTGTATCTCTCAAGACTAGAAGATATTGTTATTCTGTGAATAACTGAAAGATGTATATTATATTCATAGCTATAGAACTTTATGTGATGTATATATACTGTATTTCTCATTTACTTAATTTACAGGCCAGTAAGTTCGACGAACCAGAGAGACAACACTGAGGGAAGAGTCAGCTGAATGGGCTCGAGCAGAATACATCAGGATTCTATAAATGCTCTTGCTGACCAGTTATAGATGTATATATGTATATATATAAGCAAAGGAAAACAGTCTCAAATCGTTGAAATACGTATCTCTAAAGGTTTATGAAATTCTATTTAAACATGCACATATATATATACATTTTTTTTCTAGATGCGTAGGATGAGTCTTGTCATGGAAATCCTGAAAACTCAGCTTAAATGTTTTCAAACCAAAAATTGTGAATTATCTGAAACGTTGGTGTGTTTTCTTTTGTGCGCTTTAATATTTGTGGTCGATTCACAGCTTCTCCACGTTTCCTGTGCCTATTTCTTGTATGATTAATCACAATGTACTTTCTAATCCAATATAAGCACTGTTGTTAGATTCGTGTCAAAATACATGACCAAAAATATCACTTCAAACAGCTTCAACCAAACCCTTTTCGTAGTTTATTTAGTTTCATTTGTAGCAGAGAATGATTACATGTTGTCATCGCTTTGTCAAAAGTGTGAATTTTTCACGAGATCGACTTTGAGATCTGACAAGTTTCATTTATCAACGTGAATATCCAGTACTCAAAGTGATGTACGAAAAAACATTACTGCCTAAGGGCTAAACAGATACATGCTCGTGTACGTTTAATGTTTAATAATATTATTTATATTCTAATGTTGAATTAGTTTTAACAGACAGACAGTTTAGAATGCAACTTCAATGCGTGAAAAGCTGAGACATTTGTGCTAAAAATATAAAGTGTTCAGGGGAACACTGAATACCTATTATGATAATTATATTTTTATCTTGAATGACTTTTAGCAAGCAGTGTGGAACTCAACTCTAATGCGTTCAAAAATTTAAAGATTTGTGCTCATTACAAAGCAGATAAACTACAGTTGTGTATTTATATTCGGTGTATTTTAAACCCTCGGTCACGAAAACTTATTCCTCCAGGCGTCGCGCCAAGTTTTAAAATATTAAGTTCAAAACGGTGCTGAATGGTAGAAATAAACTACTGGACTCCACTATTCAGAATCTTTTCTTTTTTTTTATATTTCATGGCTTTTAAATCTGAAAAAGAAGAAAAGATTCTGAATAGTGGAGTCTAGTAGTTTATTTCTACCAATCAGCACCGTTTTTTTACATGCGACTATATGTAAATCCATAGGAAACAACATCTACAAACGTCATAGCCGAACCACAGGTAACAACTTCAACAAACGTCATAGCCGAACCACAGATAACAACATCTACAAACGTCATAGCCGAATCAGTCTTCTTCCTTTCTATGTCGTCTGGCGCCTCCAGACCGTTTTTTCGGCTGTGACGTCCCTCTCACCCCCAAATTTGTATCATTTGATGAAATGATCAATTATAAATTCTCTCCATATTTATTTTAATTCACGAAGTTTTAGCTTTTGACAGAAGAGCCGTTGTATTACAGGATTATGAAGTTTAACATACTTTCCTTTGGTTTTTAATAATGACATTAGATTTAAAGAACTCAATTGTATATAATTAATCACCCACGGATACAGCTAACATGTTTTTTATTGTTTAAAGTTGATCTTGGAAAACGTCGAAAACCACTTTTTCTATTTATAAATTATCCACGATAGAAAAGTAAACATTACATCTTAGTTTAAGTTGAAATTAAAACAGTAGAAACAATCGTTCAAATGTATATCAAAACTTTAAGTTATGTATTACAGCTACGAAAGATACAAAGGAAAAACACAACAGTTGAGCACGACAAAAAATGTATTATTTGTGTAAGCTACACATACCGTGTATTTTAGCCAATTCAACGAAAAGCAAACCACACTTTCGGTACAGAATGTAAGTACAAACACTACAATAGAACTTTAAACACTTCCACGTGTTCTCTTCTATTCAATCCTGCAGTCTTCTTGAGAAAAACGTGCCAACATAGTTTAAGTAATGTCTGATTGGCAATTTTCCTTGAGAACGCACGTGGTTAACAAACAGCTAAGCCTAAAGTGTCGTTCAGAAGCGTTAAAGTTTAGGGCAACTTTTAACAAATTTTCTTAAGTAATTTTTTACTTTTATACATTAGTTAAGATGGTTACGGTTCACAGTGTGGTCAAAGTCCCGAGCATAGAGATATATCCCATTATTTATATTTCCGTTTTTAATGACCCTTCCATGTTCTATACTTGTTTTATAAATTCCCATGAAGATATCGAGAACAGAGTTAAAAGAAGAACTGACATAGTAAGAACATAAAGTTTCATTTAAATCTGAATATTTCATTCTAAATAAGGATGTAAGTGTTTTTGGTTTTTTTTTTCCCGTTTAACATTAATATATGCATGTATAATGTTAATAGATGTATTATTCGTGTATGTATGCATTTGGGTTCTGTTAAAAATTAACAGTTTATTTTAAATTTCTAACGCTGAACAGGAGTCCTTTAGGTTCATAATACGATAACAATACTCATAATAAACAAGTATAAATAAATAAGTGTAATCCTCTGTTTCTTATTACCATCTTTGTGGGTAGAAGTTTCGGTTTCATCTTTCGTTTGTTTGTTTTGAATTTCGCGCAAAGCTACACGAGGGTTATCTGTGCTAGCCGTCCCTAATTTAGCAGTGTAAGACTAGAGGGAAGGCAGGTAGTCATCACCATCCACCGCCAACTCTTGGGCTACTCTTTTACCAACGAATAGTAGGATTGGCCGTCACATTATAACGCTCCCACGGGTGAAAGGGCGAGCATGTTTGGCGTGACGGGGATGCGAACCCGCGACCCTCAGATTACGAGTTGCACACCTTAACACGCTTGGCCATGCCGGGCCCCATTCATCTTTCGAACTCGTGTTTTCTAGTTAGTTATGATACGGCGAATTCCAAGGAGTTTATCAACAGTTTGCCCATACTGCAGAGTCGTAATGATGGATATCATCTCGTAAAGAAACAACAAATGCAATTATTGCGGGAAAAAGTCTCAATAAGACTTCGTATAAAAATCGAAACGTGTCCCCCTACAAGGCAGAAACAGTGCACAACAAGTATCAATCCTAAAAAATTACATTTTGTTTACCTTATAAAATTAACACTGTGTGGCTCATAACCAAAATTACAGTTTAGAAGTTCTTCGTTTTTCAGTCGGAGGACAAACAATTTTATCTCTTACGGTAAGGTTGTAACGATGATACGTCATTGTTGTTATTGTGTAAAGTAGATGGCGCGCCTGCCTCCATGACAAGAAGATCCGGAACTAATATTTTTTTCTTTTCACTGCGTACATTTCAGAACTCCTCAGAACACAACAGATTAACAGTTAGGATATAAAGTCACTGCTGACTAACAGCCAATAGGAATAACTACATAGCACTATATGATTCATAATTAGATATAAATGATCGTACAAGCCGCTAGTGACAACGACACACGCACACATGCTGCTGTTTAATCAGTGAGGCATTTAACCAACCAATATCAAGACTACGAACTCAGTATATTTATATACCAAATATTTGAAGATGACAAAAGTAATGTATGAGAATGTCATCAATAGGGTGTGTGTGTGTGTATATATATATATATATATATATATATATTAACCAATCACTGAGTTCACATGCCTGCAGAAGCTGCTATACCATGACATTGTCTTTGCTTTTTTTTTTTACGTTTTTCATACGTTTGGAAAAAAAAATATTTTGTTGATACTGTTCTCTTCAATTAACTGACGATTACAACAAGTTATGTAAAGAGAGCGAAATTAAAAGTCAACCTGGCAATCAGTAAATACACTCTTAAGTTAAAACGTTTAAAGATTAGAATGTTTTATCATTTATGCTAAACATTTACTAAATACATTAAATATTATGTCCAATATTGTTAATAAATAAATAATATGGTATACCTTACTTATGGAACATAGAAACACGAGCTATCGACTTAAACTCACTGTCTTAGAAACATATTTCTTTAAAAAACATAATCTTAGCATAAGAAGTTTTTCGAACAAAAAAAACTCGGTAAGCCACTCCTACTGTCTGACGTCAGAGAAGAGTGACATCTGTTATAATTTACGAGACTCAGTATTATTGAAACTGCGTCGACATAATAGCGGTAATAGTACGACTGAAAACTGACATTCATGATGGTACAAAATTAAAAAAAATACGAAATTAAAATAATACCGAAAATGTCAGTGAAAAAAGAAGAAGAATGTTAAATGTTAGATAAAGAAAACAACATACTAAACATAATATATGTTGTGCCTCAATAGATAAACATTTCGTGTCTGAAAATATACAAAAACTCTAAGATGGGTGGATATGGAAGCTGGATCCGCATTATAACGTAATTAATATGGGTTTTAAACTCGCAAATTCGAGTGTCAATAAAGTTAAGTTACGGGTTCCAACCGTTGGAAAACTGCAAGTCACATGGTGAAAATTCTGAAGCCGCAAAGTTGGAACAACAAAGATATTCTAGTAGTAAGATTGTTGGATAGAAATATGTGTAAGATATATTTATATATGTGATATGTTTCCCTAACCTAAAAATATATGTTGAAAGCAAACAATAATATTTCGTTTGTGGGGTATCGAGAAAAAAAATAAAATTTAACGCTACGAATGTTTGAATAAATCTTCCAGTCTGTTAGGAATGAAAATTAAAGATCGCAACAAGGTAAGGGGTAAAACGTCATTTGTTCTTAGGATATTTTGCGTTCTGATACTCTGTATATCTCTTTTGTAAATTCTAGAAACTTGGGGAAGTTTCTGATGTTCAGCTTTTTTTCGTAATGAGTTTAAATCTAAGCATTATGGTGTTCTTTTTTACGAGTTTCTGATAAATATAAAATTATGTTTGTGCCTCTTATCGTTTATACTGAATTTTTATAAATGGTATTCGTTGTGTTTTAATTTTTCAAAGAAAGTTTGGTTTGAACTTCGCGCAAAGCTACTCGATGGCTATCTGCGCTAGCCGTCCCTAATTTAGCAGTGGTAAACTAGAGGGAGGGAAGCTAGTCATCATCATCTGCCACCAACTCTTGGGTTACTCTTTTACCAACGAATAGCGGGATTGATCGTTACATTATAACGCCCTCACGGCTGAAAGGGCGAGCATGTTTGGTGTGACAGGGATTCGAACTCGCGACCTTCAGAGTACGAGTCGAGCGCCTTAACCACCTGATCATGCCAGGCCTACAAGTAATTAGGATAGAGTCCATACTGTAACGCGAAATTAAGCGTTTCAATATAATTTTATTAATGAAAATTATGAGTAATTAGTATAATGCATACAGTATTTTAATGTGAAGTAGAAACGGTGCCATATTGAGGAAGAGCAATGCTTAAAGCGATGGAACAAGCCTAAAGAATGACGGACTTTTTCTGAAATTTCTAGTGAAGTTAAAGCCCCAAACGCCAGTGATTAACAACCACCCCTCGCCTACGTCTGTAGTTGACCATAACCGTATAGGCTTCGGATGATGTTGGCTGGTTAACTGTTCTAACTTACGAATAATTATGAACTTTGGAATTTCCGAACACAGATTCACAATTTGCATAAAGTTCATTTCAGGTTGGAAATAACAAAAACCAAAAACTTTGTCGGTGCTTTTCTGTAAATGCTTACACGTTTTTAAAATTAAATATTACTTGTATGATACCTAATTTACTAACGGTAACTAAGTGAAATAAGCCTGAGGTTGGAACTTTTTAACCGATTAGATTTTTGAAAAGTCTTTGAATTTATAATATTTTGTTAAGACACCACCGTATAAAAAGGGTATATCTTATGAGACTAATTTCCAAACTGTGTGTCTGTTTGTAGTAACGAGTCACAAGTTATGTGAGAAAGTGTACGTCATGTTAAAACTACTCATGTTTTGTTGTCTCAGTTAACGAGTTACTACTACATAAGTTACGTTTTATTTTGTTTGAGTTTGCGCCTATAATAAGTAGAATGAAACGTAGACTTTTAGGATATGGATAAAAGTATGAACAGACTAGCTTTTATCAATATTTTTAAAAACATTTTATAATATTTGTTTACATTTATTATTATTCAGTTTCAATCGTTGTTGAACATTAATCAAAATAAGCTATTATCACCTAAAATTATTTACTTATCTGGGTCAATTACTCTTAAGTTATCGCTTTTTTATGTAGTTTTCGTAATTACATTTACGCCCTTTGTTATTTTATCCAGTCTATATCCTTTCTAATAATGAAACGAAAATATACTTTTAACACATGACCAATAACATTCCTAATGATAAGACCAATTTACACCTTTAACACGTGACCTGTGTCCTTCCTAGTAAGACCAAATTGCGCCTTTAGCATGCAACCTACATCCTTCCTTATGATGAAACTAAGCTTTACTCTGTATTCAGATGAAATCTAAATACAGATCTACATGTTTCTCATTGCTTATTTATTAATATTCATAGTGCATGATTAGAACAGATGACTGATGCAATTTTTATATTGCAAAAATTAAAGTAATAATAAATCAAACACATTTCATTAAGTATGTTTGAATGATCTTACACTCGCATTGACCTCACATAACCTCATAACTGTGAAAGTTCTGTCTCTTGAAGTCATCTTTTAAATGTTACAAATTATTTTTTAGGTTGTTTCATCATGTTTTATATCCTCTTACTATGACACCATCTTCTAATAGTTATTTATGATGTTTTCTGCTGTCTTACTGAGGTTACCATTAATGTAACACCAATAACAAGTTGTAAATAATTTCTTTTGTGGTTTTATTATCACTGTTTATTTTCTGGTATTTTTACAAAATTTCATTAATAATTTCAGAAACACAAATTCCTCAAAAATGTTTCATGAACATTTGAAAACAATAAGTGTGGACTCAACAATAAAATGTTATGATTCATAGCAAGTCATTATTTCCTTGACACGTACTTTCAACTCATTAACCAGCATAATTTCCAAATGATGCATGTGAAACACATGACATCTGACAGCATTATCCAAGTCCTTCCATCATCTTGTAAGCTTCTTTCAGATCTAAATAAATTTTAATGTTTGAAAATTAAATTTGGTTTAGACACTAATCGGTACTTATGAGCTATGAACAACTGAGTACAAAAATAGTCCTAATAAACAAAGTTTTACTTTGTTTTCATCTTGCTAGTTTTTAAGATTTATAATAGTTCCCTGGGAATCAAAACTGAAAACTATTCAGTGTGTTTATTACATGTTACTGTCTTTCTTACACATCATGGGTAAACTCTACAATCATAATGTGTGGTACTATCATTTTTATGCATGTATATTATTATACTAGAAATACTTTTGGAAGAGTAAAAATTAAAGACTCATATAAATAATAGAAATATATTAAAATACTCTGAGATTAATGTTGTATAATGCAAGTTAAACTTTTATTTAGAAAACCAATCAACAGTTGTAAAAAAGCACCTTATGTGTTTTAAAATTAATATTTTAATATATTCCTTTTAGTTGGTTCTACAAGAACTTAATTATTTACCTTCACAAATTAATCAGTAGATTTCACTTTAATCAGATTATTAGAAAATAGGCAACAGGATGTATGTATGTTTTTTAGCTATTTCATATACTTGTTTTGTGGTTATTAAAACACAGTGCTTCTATTGTCAAACAGCTGTTTATTAGTGATTAAAATGTATTATTGGTATCAAATTGTTTTGTTTACATTGATTAACACTAATTCTGCATATGCATTTATTTGTGGAAATGTTTTAAAATAATACAACCGATTCTTCCTATTGTCCCCTTGATATGTACTTTGTTGTTTTTTTAGTGGAAAGCAGTACAACAAAGAACAGTATGCACTCTGTACATTGAAAGACCTCAAACTTCATATTTGTGCTGTAAGCCTATAAAACAGGGAGATTCTAATGTAACAATATGCAAAATATAACCCTTACTTGTACCCCTGCCATTTCATATACAAGTTCTTTTATCATTCTTCTAGAAAGGTAGATTTGTCTTTAAAATACACATGTTTGCACCTGCTATGTTTTTCTTGTTCAAAGTTAAGCACAAAGCTACACAATGGGCTATCTGTGCTCTGACCACCACGAGTACTGAAACCCAGTTTTAAGCATCATAAGTCTGCAGACATGTCGCTGTGCCACTGGGGGGCTCTATTCTGTCAGAAATATTTCTAATAAAAGTATAATATAAAACAATACATCAATTATAAATAGAAATAAGATAATTTCTGCAGTATATTTCCACTTATAAATAATACAATTTTATATAACAAAAAGCCACAAGTGTAAAAATATCTGTACCCAACATAACTTTTGCTTAAAAGTTCACAATAGCTTTTTGACCTGTGTTGGTTCTCTTTATCAATGATAAAATTCATGTGTATTTTAATTTGAAACTTAAGACAGAAACAGTAAGATTATAAAAGAATTAACTATTTAAAAAAATACAACTAATTTACTAAAAATCAATCATTGGGTTACAAACAGAAACATTCACAAAACAGCTTCATCTCAAGGTAATTCTAATAATTTTAACAAACATGCTAAGAAAACTTTGGAATGACCAAATGATCATCTGTTAACCTTATAAAATGCCATATTCTTTACCACATGCCACAAAAATAGATAGATGAATTAAATAATTGCTCATAAACATTGCAAATGTGTTTATACCTACTCTTTAAAAAGTGTTAATTTTTTTTTGCAATTGTTATAATTAACTAGAAATCCTGAGATTTCAGAAGCATTTCCAAAATTCATTATAATCTTAACATGATGTATATTTTATTATGTAAGTATTTTTATACTATATGAAAAAATTCCTTACTTGTTGTTTACACTAGAATATGCAAAAAATGATACACTTGTTTATGGACTTGGTCAGTAATAATTAATTTTGGAAACCTTACCGTGCAAAAGCACCCTGAACTTGTCAGGTGACAACGAGAATGCTTCTGCTCGTGTCTCGACTGAATCTAGGTCTTTAACTTTTAGACAAATCTGAACTGAAGGTTCATTAACCTCTTGCATAACACTTGATCCTATGATATAGTCCACCCTCCAGTGTACATCTTCCAACCTAGATACTGAATAATGAACAATTGTAAAACATTAATGCCACATAAATGTCATAAAATGACAAATGAAACACTAAACTTAGTTTAGGCACTATAATTAAATACAGTAACAGCACATTAACACATTTTCTAAACACTGTGGTGTTATTTCCTTTACCAGAAAGTACCATGAATGAGACCAGTATGTACTTCAATCCAAAACACCTAGACTGCTCTACTCTGAATGTCTCAAATATAAATGCTCAATTTATTTCAGTAAAATTAACATAGAAGCTTGAAAAATCTGAAGTGGGTTTCAAATAGATCCCTCTAGAAGACTCATTATCTCTGCTCTCTACAAGCAGATTAAAGAGTTGGATTTGCCATATTTTTATTCTCCACCAACTTTGTTTCTCTATTAAGAGTCAATAAGAATCTGCAATCCACACAAAATTTTGTCATTTATCAGTTTGTGCTCTTAATCATAATTCTGAAGTAGCCTTTCTAATTTCCACTTTTATTGTAAGATGCTAACTGTAAATATTAGTTTTTAATTAAAAGGATTATATTTTAATATTTTGATTTTTGCTATGTTTTTAACTCTAAAAGGACAGGAGAGCAGAATTCACGAAAGTCCAGGTAAAACAACATCCACAAAAAATATAGAAAAGATAAACAGAACATACACGTAGAGGTATTCCAAAGAATCTATCTTAGTCAAATCCCAATGTAGAAGACAAAATCAACTGAACATTTAAAGAAAGAACTTGTAATTGTTGAACATCAGTGAAACCACTGTGAACATTTACCACTCCAAGATGTACAATTAAAGCACAAACACATAGTTAACTATATGTACAAATGTTTTGTAGAATTTTCTGAGAACATGATATGCTTGTCTTTCAGTCCTTTGCTAATGAAAGATTGTTTACATATAGAAAGTTTCTAATATCAAGAAATAAGTTGTGAAACACAAAGATTCAAATACCAAAAAAAGTTTTGATACTTTCCATATAATTTTCACATGATGAAAGACCCACTAAATTGGCTTATCTGGAGTTAAATGATGCATTAGTACAGTGATTATATAACAAGGAAAGGTGGTAATTATTTAATCTTACATTTGTTGATGAGAGTCATATGGGCCCAGTCAGTTGATGAAAAATATTTTTCTGAGTTATTTATCCATCAAATTGTTTGTGGACCTATGATTTTGTTGGCTGCAGGGCCCTTAATTAACATGCAAGACAAAAGAAAATTTAAACACAGGTCCTCCCATGTAATATACTAACAAAATGAGTTCACCAAATTCTTTTAAGCAGTTCTTCACATAGGAACCCCAGTGGCAGAGATGCCAACTATTTCAAATGACTGAGCATAATGATTG
The DNA here is from genome assembly GCF_004210375.1 of Tachypleus tridentatus. NCBI lineage: Eukaryota > Metazoa > Arthropoda > Merostomata > Xiphosura > Limulidae > Tachypleus > Tachypleus tridentatus. The sequence continues at coordinate 22,166,393 of NC_134833.1, read as the reverse complement.
TAGACAGAGCCCGTACAACCACTGGATACAGTTTTGAGTCATCTATGTCAGTGGGTTAACTGTAAACACTGTGAGTAAGTATGCTTGATATCATTTTGTCATCTTCACAACCCAACTTTTGTACAATGATTGTAGTTTTGGTTCTAGCACAGCCATATTTTTTTACTATATCAGAATCTGGGAAAATTTTTCTGAATAGATGTCCTGCATGATCGGTTACAGTTGGGGTAAATTATGAGCAACGACGAATTGCATGAACATCACTTCTGCATTTATGGTTTCATATTCTGAATTCTTACTCATTAATGCCGTTATCTGCATTGTTTTTGTGTCTTCCCCTCAGCCTTTTGATGGTGAGATACTGATTTTGTATGTCTGGAACAATCGTTTATCCCGCCATGCACCACAGAAAAATCAATGTGACAAACTGTACAAAACGCACGACTGTCACTGACTTTTGATGCAATGACTGGATATTTTGCACTATACTCTTTGCTAAATTTTTGATTCACAGTTTTAGTCCTTTTAGATTTGCCAGAAACAAGACAATCTGGTGAACGAGGCCTCTTTTTTTTCCATCTTGTGAACGATCACATTGGTGTTTCTATGCCACTTATAAAACGAGAAATATCCATCTACGCGAGCACTGATGACTTAACTATGGATTCCCCCACATACCCAGTATGGAGAAGCACCGCACTGAAGCTATTGGTAGACGTTGGAGATACAAATATTTTTATTATTTCAAGCACAAACATGATTATCGCAAGTAGCCATTTGGACTATGTCTTTTATTTATTATCAAAATTTATTTGTATCTCACTAGAAATTTGTCCCTGGGGGAACAATTTATCACTTTATTGTACAGGCCTATATAATATATAATAATTTGGGAGTTGCAACAAGTCGTAATGTTTGTCTGTATGAGTGTATAGTCGTAATGTATACACCAAAATTGTAATGGTTGGCATCTCTGTAGTAGTCACAAGTACAAATTGGTAATTTGAAGGTTAAATTATTTCAGTTATGTGAAACAACATACAACAAGAACAAAATTACTTTCATTGCTCTGAATATTTCTGATGTTAATATCCAATCATTCTACTTCTAACAATTACTTAAATACAAAACATGCACATAATTAACATTGCTAATCATGGTAGTACTAGATATGTAAAACTGGCTGAGAAAAAAAATGGCCGGAAGACTATGATGCTGACATATAACTGATAAAGTTCAGTTATAGCCTAATCTGAGCACCTAATTGCCATTACCAAGTAAAGTTTCAGAGCTTGTAAAACTCCTAATATGACTGAAATTGCTGATTTGAAGAAACTGGAATAAGCTAAAGAGCCAAATTGTTCATTTTCTTTTCCAATAGCTTTAGTATGACAGAAAAGAATTTTAATAGCACCTGAGAATAAGTGTTTACAAGCATGATAGTACTTAGTATAATCTGAAAAAACAGAATAATAACTCCAGTGTAAACAATGTTATAATTATCACTTGAAGTTAGTTTGTTTTACAAAAATATGGTATTCTTCTAAAAAGCTTTTGTACAGAGTGAAACAGGAATTACCAGCCAATAATAAATGATCAGTAGATAACTAACATGCAGAACACTTCATGCTTTGTACACTATAGAACTGACATCTTTAAGGAGCCAACCTTTATATTATGTGAGAAGTGAGGGGGCATAACAAAAATTATTACACATAAAATTCACAGAATGCACAACTTTCAGTCAAAAGAAAACAATTATATTATAAAATATTTTGTGAATGTAAAATGATGTAGGGATTCAATGCCACAAACAATGCAAACATGAATACAGAGATAATGCAGATGTACATTTTTCCTATGTTCTTTCCTTACTGTAAGTTCCTCAACACAAGTCCCAAAAAGTCAAGATTATGACCACTATTGATTAATAAACCATTGTAGCCAGTCATGTGGTATAAAAACAATATTCAAGGTCATTCTACAAGTGCAATGAAGAAACTGACAGGGTATTAACAATATACAGGGTGGCCCGTAAGTCCCTACCCATCCGTACATCTTATGTACCCGGTGTATCTGTGTGCTGTCCCACATTCTCGCTGCATAATATGATGCGATGCCATGTTCTGTGACACATTTTCCTCAACATAGCAGGGGTTATTGTTCCAATTGCCGTGGTAACAGCTGCCTTCAACTCATCATTAGTATTATAACGTTGTTTAGACACAACATATGGATTGGTAGGGACTTACGGGCCACCCTGTATACATATTACCATTAAATCATAAAAATATTCTTATCAACTTATTTAAATGAAATTGTTTACAATGGAAAGGAGAAACAATTAATAAAAATTTGTTTGCAAAAATTAAATATGAAACAGTCTTATGGTGCTAATTACCATAAGCCTATAAGACTAACTCAGAACTTACTTCCTGCTTGTATAGTGATGCTTATATGGATTTGTGTGTTCGTCCCTACCTTGTGTCTGTGCATTTTGGCATTGCCATTTCTAATTCATTTTTGGAAAATTACTTTTTATTACACGCGTGGGTTTTAATTATAATTTATAATGAAGCTGTTTTAAAACAATTTTTGAAATTAAAAAGTATATCTGTAATCCTAACCCACAACTTACATCTGAGACTCTTTTGCTTCATATGGTCCAACAACTCGGGAAATTTATCAGAAAATACTTTACAGAGTGAAGAAGTGTGTTCTGTGAAACAAGAAAAAGATTAACAAATATACTTAATAAATCATCTTATTAATAAATACAAAAAAATAAATAATTTTATTTGAGAAACACTGCAACACTGTTAAACAAATATTGACAATTAGCTTATCAGCAAACCATGCGATGATGTCTAACAACTAGATAAATACATATTACACCTCATCTCAACGTGGATTAGAATGTTCTAGACAATATACTACGTCTTAAAGACACAAGTATTCTAAAAATCCAATACTATCTAGCTTTAATTATCTCCATAGTGTGTTGGGATACTATAAATTGAGTATTAAAATAAAACAACTTTTGACTGGAAAGGTCTGTTTCATCATTTTTTTGTATTCACTTTAGAGCACAACTGTAGTTATATGACTTTAACATTTATGTTTCAGCATGTTTTTGTATTCACTTTAGGGCACAACTGTAGATATATGACTTTAATATTTATCAAATGAAAAATTACTTCAAAATGTTTTGTTAAAATACCCAATATCTTGTCTAGCCTAACAAAATTAGTGATTATTCTTAAGTGAGTCCTTGGCATAGCCATTACTCTGAAATATTAGGTATTTCAATAATATTCTGGAATGACTGGTTGTTTGATACACAATAAATTATTTTATAATGCTTTCTATATTCTAGTGGACATTAAAAACACTAAAAGACAAAGGATTAACTTCAGTATTGAATATTTTAAAGAAATAATCACACAGCTCAAAAGTTAATTACACTCAGATTTTGAGTATTTAAATTTTTTGTTTTTTTTATATTTTCAGTTAGGCTTCAACAGTCATTACTGAACTTAAATGCAGGAGTTGTGTAAGCAAAATAAGGAATAAATATGCTAAATAAAATTACTTTGATTCAGCTAATTAATGAATGCAGACAGACAATGGTTCATAGTTAACATGTGAAGGATGGACAAAACACTACTGATCTCACAGTTTCATTTTTATGACTATGTTCCTTTATTACGATTCACTGACGTTTAAAACATGAAACTATGGAAGTTGATCTCATCTAACTATACTTAAGGACTGGTTATCATATCTTAAGACTTTTTAGTTAAGTCTATTTGATAATACAAATGACTAGACAGAAACTAATATGTAATTTAGATATAGTTACTAATAGAAAGGAACATAACAATAATGGCATATAATAAATATGATTAGTTAGACTTTTAATAGCTAACAATTTTTTAAACAAAATTATATATCTTAATAGTGACATTTATTCATCCAGTCTTTTGATTCATGATAAAAATGTCTAAACAAAATTCATGCATGTTTATGTAATAAAAACACACAAAATATTTAATGTAATTAATTGAAATATTTATCTATGATTTACAGATGAATTTAACATGTGAACCTTCCACAAATATAGCAACACCAATGGACTGAAAAATATGAAGTTCATAATCCTATCCTAATTATAAATATAAAACAAATATCACTTTCAGAAACATTCACATTTAGATGAAAAAAAACAGTGTATTTTCTAACTTCTTCCTTTTTAGTTTGTTTCTTTGATTTATACGTAGTGACAACATGCTTCTCGGCATCTGTGTGACTAACTGAAATTATTAAAATCATTAATCACTAAGTAATTTTATATGTTTTGAACCTTCTTTGAAAAACTGTGAATTAACTGATACAAGACAACATGAAATTGGAACTCACCTAAAACTCACAAGCAGTGCCAACCACGGTACCTTAGAAAAACTAACTACTAGAACACACTCGGCCCAATTTGTAATGACGTTTTATCATTCAGTATCATTTTTGTATACATAAAAACATTAATGTAACAAAGGTGGTACTATTATAGCATCTGGACTTGAGATTTTCCTTTACAAACAACAGCAAGATTAATGAATGTTAGTCCATAAATGTGATTTTTCAAAAGTGACAGGTTATGAACTTTGAATGGTTACAATGCCATAAAGAACATCTTTATAGTTTTTATTTCATGTAACATGTCAAATAGGCTTAACTAAAGGATGACATTAGAGGTATTTAGACAACTCAGTAGGAATAACTAGAACAAGGTGTTTTGAATTTCTCCTGATGATTTATCATGATATTTCCGAGTTGGAAGAATTATGAAACATATTTAGGCCTGTTCGTCCAAGAAGCTGATATGCACTGGCATTTCTCTCTTTCTAAAGCAATGTTTAAATATACTTTTAACAGGATTTTATTTACACATAATGCACTGAAGCAAGCATAATAATAATGACACCTTTTTTATTTGTATAAGGGTATTGTGATGATATTGTTAAGGAATGTCAGTGTAAAGTTCATTATGTCAAACAGTTTGACACGTTTTTCTTAAAGTAAAAATATTCTGTATGAAGTTTAGGAATTGTTTATTATTAAACATAAGATTCATGTTCCAAACATAGTAACAGAATATTTTGTTTTGGTTGTAAAGTGCTTACAGAAAGATTGTGATCATCAGCTATCAATCATTGACATTATTAGTAAATACAGAACAACTGTGATCATTAGATATCAATTATTGACATTATTAGTAAATACAGAACAACTGTGATCATTAGATATCAATTATTGACATTATTAGTAAATACAGAACAACTGTGATCATTAGATATCAATTATTGACATTATTAGTAAATACAGAACAACTGTGATCATAAGCTATCAATCATTGACATTATTAGTAAATACAGAACAACTGTGATTAGATATCAATTATTGACATTATTAGTAAATACAGAACAATTGTGATTAGATATCAATCATTGACATTATTAGTAAATACAGAACTGTGATTAGATATCAATTATTGACATCATTAGTAAATACAGAACAACTGTGATTAGATATCAATTATTGACAGTATTTTAGTTTAGTGTATAGAACAGTCTACATAAGCTAACAGGTTCACTGTCTTTAAATGTTAATAAACCAACATAGGTGAATGAATAGGCTTCTAACCATGAGAACAAACGTCATGACATATTTTATCCCAACCAAAGTATTTTTATATAAAATTATAAATTAATATGATTTGTTCATGAAATAATATTATGAAGTTTCAAAAACTCCTAATAATCTTAAGTTGTAACATGTTTGTGACAATACTACAAAGAGTAGTTTAGTTTGTTATAGAATCTACTTTATTTAAAGTGTCACTGTTCATACATTATTCGATGAAATAGCCTTCAGTCACTAAGGGGTCAAAATATGAAAAAAATTAAAAGGTGTAAGAACATGTTGCATTTCTGAAAACCACATTACTTGGTAATCATCAAATATATTGTCCCTAATTTATCAGACTTTTTATTTTAATACAGCTCACGTAAATATTACTCACAGCAAAATAAGGTTCCTTTTCATATTTTTCTGAAATATTTTAAGATCAACATGTTACGATGAGTTGGATTCACTTTGTGATCAAGTGTGGAAAACAAATATTCAGCAGCAGAAATTTATCCATTGTGTATGGAAGTATCTCCAGAATGTAAAGAAACCTACTTAATATTAATCATGTCCATGTCCTCCTTCACTAGTGGACACAGCCACATCTGTAACTATCTAGTTTACAGCCATAACCATGCCCATGTCCTCCTCCACTGGTGGACACAGCCACATCTGTAACTATCTAGTTTACAACTATAACCATGCTCATGTCCTCCTCCACTAGTGGACACAGCCACATCTGAAACTAGCTAGTTTACAGCCATAACCATGCACATGTCCTCCTCCACTAGTGGACACAGCCACATCTGTAACTAGCTAGTTTACAACTATAACCATGCTCATGTCCTCCTCCACTAGTGGACACAGCCACATCTGTAACTAGCTAGTTTACAGCCATAACCATGCCCATGTCCTCCTCCACTTGTGGACACAGCCACATCTGTAACTAGCTAGTTTACAGCCATAACCATGCCCATGTCCTCCTCCACTAGTGGACACAGCCACATCTGTAACTATCTAGTTTACAGCCATAACCATGCCCATGTCCTCCTCCACTAGTGGACACAGCCACATCTGTAACTAGCTAGTTTACAGCCATAACCATGCACATGTCCTCCTCCACTAGTGGACACAGCCACATCTGTAACTATCTAGTTTACAACTATAACCATGCTCATGTCCTCCTCCACTAGTGGACACAGCCACATCTGTAACTAGCTAGTTTACAGCCATAACCATGCACATGTTCTCTTCCACTAGTGGACACAGCCACATCTGTAACTAGCTAGTTTACAGCCATAACCATGCTCATGTCCTCGTCCACTAGTGGACACAGCCACATCTGAAACTAGCTAGTTTACAGCCATAACCATGCACATGTCCTCTTCCACTAGTGGACATAGCCACATCTGTAACTAGCTAGTTTACAACTATAACCATGCTCATGTCCTCCTCCACTAGTGGACACAGCCACATCTGTAACTAGCTAGTTTACAGCCATAACCATGCCCATGTCCTCCTCCACTTGTGGACACAGCCACATCTGTAACTAGCTAGTTTACAGCCATAACCATGCCCATGTCCTCCTCCACTTGTGGACACAGCCACATCTGTCACTAGCTAGTTTACAGCCATAACCATGCCCATGTCCTCCTCCACTAGTGGACACAGCCACATCTGTAACTAGCTAGTTTACAGCCATAACCATGCCCATGTCCTCCTCCACTAGTGGACACAGCCACATCTGTAACTAGCTAGTTTACAGCCATAACCATGCCCATGTCCTCCTTCACTAGTGGACACAGCCACATCTGTAACTAGCTAGTTTACAGTCATAACCATGCCCATGTCCTCCTCCACTTGTGGACACAGCCACATCTGTCTGGTTTACAGCCATAACCATGTCCATGTCCTCCTTCACTAGTGGACACAGCCACATCTGTAACTATCTGGTTTACAGCCTATAACCATGCCCATGTCCTCCTCCACTTGTGGACACAGCCACATCTGTAACTAGCTAGTTTACAGCCATAACCATGCCCATGTCCTCCTCCACTAGTGGACACAGCCACATCTGTAACTAGCTAGTTTACAGCCATAACCATGCCCATGTCCTCCTCCACTAGTGGACACAGCCACATCTGTAACTAGCTAGTTTACAGCCATAACCATGCCCATGTCCTCCTCCACTAGTAGACACAGCCACATCTGTAACTGGCTAGTTTACAGCCATAACCATGCCCATGTCCTCCTCCACTAGTGGACACAGCCACATCTGTAACTGGCTAGTTTACAACCATAACCATGCTCGTGTCCTCCTCCACTAGTGGACACAGCCACATCTGTAACCAACTAGCTTACAACCATAACCATGTCCATGTCCTCCTCCAATCGTGGACACAGCCACATCTGTAACTAGCTAGTTTACAGCTATAACCATGCCAATGTCCTCCTCCACTAGTGGACACAGTCACATCTGTAACTAGCTAGTTTACAGCAAGAAGCATTCAAATATCAACACATTCTTGCCTAGCAGCAAACATTTTCCTTTCTGCACCTAATGAGGCAGTGCTTTTTATACTGTCCATACACATTGTTCCTGTGATAGTTGAGGACCAGGAATATTAGGATGTTTCTTGATAATGGATCACAACCATTTATTGCACAACAAATTTTCTAACTTATCAAACAAAATAGCTACCTTTCTTCAGTCATTGTATTCCTCTTTTTGAAAAGTCAATATTCCATACTTTTTCTTCTAGACTTACTTTAGCCTTAATGTTTTAATGTCACATCTTCTATAATCCAGGAACAGAAGTATCTGAGGTGCACCCATGTAGAAAAGAGCTAACACCCAATCTATTCATGCTACATCAAATTAACTATGCATAGAGTTTTAAAATCATGGAAGGTATGATCAACATACCTTTTGGTAAACCTAGTTGTTGGAGTTCATTAGACAAAGTTTCTTCTGCTACTCTATGTTTGGTAGCACTAGACAGAATAAAGTCTAGAGCTGCTACACTGGCTTTAATATCTCCAACAGCTAAGAAAGAAGAATAAAATACAAACATTATTCAGAATATTTTGTAACACCCTATCAACTGAATCTTTTGTTAAATCTCTTGAAGAAACATTGTTTATAATTATACACCAATTCCAACATTTTAATATGCATATTTTCTCATTTTGTTATGTTTTTCAAAGTTTAAATCTCATGGACTGTATAACAGTTTTGCACTCTTGAAAAATCAGCTCTTTTCTAACACACTATTTCAGATAGGAAATTAAATAGAACTCACCATATTTTGCATCTGTAGTAAGTTTAGAAACTTTTTCATACTGAAAAGAAAAATACAAAAAAAGACTTTTCAGTATAAAATTAACAAGACAGAATTAAACCTTTCCAGACCAGGTACATTAACAATATTCTTTGTTTTTACTCCTGCTTAGAGTAGAAATACTTAAGCAAATGCTATGAACCTTAGGACAAATGCAAATGTACTACACAGTTCTAGTTTCAACTTCAGAAAGATGCATCTAATTTAAGTTTCTATCAATGTTTGTTTTACAAACTTACAACAAATTTATTACGAAAATTTGTTTTTAAACATTAAAATAACTTATTTCATCCCAGAGTTTCAACTGCTTTTACTGTTGATCAGAAAGTTTTATTTATATACCTAGACAATTTTAATTTAATTTCCATAAATTTGTTTTTTTTTAAACTATTTTGTCAACTGTAGTAGCCTCCCTTTTTTGGCTATAAGTTGTACAAAGACACTACATCAGTTAACAAACATTTATCAGTGATCTCAGACCTGAAGTATGAAAATAGTGTCAAGTGAAGCTTGGTGACAAAATGTTCACTATCAATATTATGATCAAAATCAAACTATACCTTTCTTTTCAATGATACAAATGTTATATTAGTTTTTTTGCATTGTTTGGCTACAAACAAAATTAATAATTACATTCAATAAATAATTCTCTGAATCACCATTACACCATACTCTCTATATACAATAAGGCTTAACTAATGTCTCATCAAAAGAGAACTGACAATACTTCCCAACAAATACAACACAAAAATGATGTCTAAAGAAATAATAGAAAATTCTGAGATCTTTGATTTATTCTTGAGTCTTAACTTTCTAACTACATTTTGTAAGAGCTTCTCTACTTGTTTTCTCAAGTCATAAATCACTCTTCAATCAGATCTATTCACTTAACAGCAACATACATGGTTCATGACCTGCTCTATCCAATGGTATTTATAGCTTTAGCACTTTTCATATTTGCTTTTTATTAGTAGTTGCTACCTTGAATCTTTTATGATCTCTAAACATGTGATGCAAGTGAAAGCCTGTAATAATAAATTCTCAGGAAGAGAAGGTAAATAACAAGAGATAAGATTTGGTTAATTGTAATCTCCAGAAACAACAGTTTGTTTGTTTCTTGAATTTTGTACAAGGGCTATATGTGCTAAAGAAAAAATAATATTAAAATAACTAATCATTTTTATAATTTTTTTCTTGTACAGGAAAGAGAAAACAAAGAAAAGTTTAAGTTAACCTATGGTTTTGTTAATAAGCTTTAGAACATCTTGAAATATTTATCTGTAAATTTTTACCAAATCAACATCAACAAAGGATAACAAAATAATGCCAATGCATAATTATTACAACTTCTTTGTCTGAATATAAATTGCTACTACATCACATTCATAATTGTATAACATAAAATGGCATATATTATGCAAAAAAGTTAATATTTTGACATTAAAAAATACTATATTCTAAACTATAAAATGAATGGATATGTTGATAATGCAATAAATTATATGAGTTAAATTAGATACTAAACGTAGACAAAACTACACATTAACACAATGCAAGACTTACATCAATTCCTTTTCCTATGATATCATTTACAACATGGTTACATAGAAGTTTCATTTTCACAGATGTCTGTTAGAGTAAGAAAAAGGATATAACTGTTAAAAAAGTATTTTGACACAAAACTTCCATATTTATGTTTGCTGGAAGTCAGATCTCAATATTATTAGTGCAATGTAAATATACTTAAAACACAAGTGCAATGAATGAACTCAAATATCTATAAATGTTAATAAGTTTCAAACTCTATTGTTACGTACTTATTGGGAAAAAGTTTCTTGTATTTTTCTCAGTTTATTTATTCTAACATTTTAATTCAAGAAATGGAAAAGTTCAGTTTTATTTTTAAAACAGCTAGAAATTTAGTTTCTTATATACATATATATTTAGTTAATTAAAAAAAGAATTGAACATTTTTCTCTATTTACCTATACATAGATTCATCTACTTATACAAAGGTTTAACTTTAAACACAGTTCCCTAACTAGCTTTCTAGCCACAGTCAGTAATACTATCATTCAGGTTCAGTGCATCCATCAGTAATACCTAAACAAATTTAACTACAGAGCACTTTATACTCAGATTACTCATTTCTGTGAATATGAAAACTACATTTGATAAAAGTATCTGACCTACATCAACTTCTTGCCATTTAATTAGTAGCAAGTGATTAAACCAACTGGGGAATATTTTGCTGTCCATAAAATAAAAATGATAGAACTTTAAAAGTAATTTTACAAAAGTCACTTTAAATTTTTTTTATCAAATTATACTTTCTACTACATCCTTGAAATGCCTATATACATACAAAAAATAATATTATGCATATATGGCATACATTATTAGAAAATCAAATTTATTTTTATAATTCATTTTTAAATGTATGTAATTAACATCACTACTATCTAGTTAGCATCACTTTAGAAGAAATTATCACTCACTTCATGCTATATATTATTCTTGCATTTAATATGTCAAAAATTATCTTTGCTTCACTATAACATTATCTCTTTTTTGTAGTTAATTTTTGAATACATATGATCTTGAATATATATCAAATGATCAAATATATTTGTTACAGTTCCTAAAGAAATACTTCCACATATGTTTTTAATGTACATAACATAGAGAAATAAAAAAATGTACTCACAATTTTTGATAAAGTATTTATTTCTGCTAAGACCCAGTCAGGGCAATCTAAGTCACCACAAAATTTGAATCTCTGCAAACATAAAATGTTTTAGTGATGCAAAAAGTACTTCATTACTTACAAAACCTAATACCAATAAAATTATTTTATTTAGATCTAGGTTTAAAAAATATTTTAATATAAAAAAATGTGGAACAGGTTTATTTTATGTACAAAAGAGCATAACTTAACATATATCCACAAATTAAAATACTGTAAGAAAGCCATGCAAGTATTAAAAGCCAAAATTGCAATTTATCAAAGTAACAATTATAACTGTTGGTAGTTTTTATTACATAAGGAATAAAACATATATTGGAAAAGGAACTTTATGCTAATGACCTAAATAACATTACTTTTAATAAATCAGAATCGAAAACTTTCCAGTTTTTGTTCATGTAATTTTCATTTCACCAGAACTGAAAATAGAAAACTTTAATGATAGCTGACTTTTCTAGATTTGATATTGTAGTGTTTGTTACTATTATGTAAATGCTATACCTTAAACTTGCTTTATAAGCTACGCAAAGTTATATTTCGCATTTTGAGAAGTCAGAAATCACTAAAATTATAAATAAGACTCGTAGTAACTTCGTCAAGTAAAGTTAACTTAATCAACCCCAAAGTAACGACATTAATCGAGTAAAACTGTACAGTAGTAACTTAGATGAAATATTACAATAAAATATTAAAATTCACTCCTAACCATTTTTATTTAGTTGTGAACCTTCTAATAACTTCAATGAGGTATTACTGATACTGTTATGTTTTTAACAATTCATTACACAATAAACAGTTTTGACTTAACACAAATATCCAATATAAGCGTAACACCCCATTATTAAAGTGTAGCGCTACCTATGATTGTTTTGTAAAGTTTAAAATAAATTGTAAACGAAAAAAATACGAGTAATCATGTTTATCCCATTTTCTTTTATACACAAAAGTTAAGAACAAAATAATTACTATTTATTAAAATTATAAGACCATTCAATAGTTGATATTCAAGAGGTTTAACAAACAAATTTGACTAAAGTTTTAAGAGAAAAGTGAAAAATAAGATCAATCTGTGCATTAGAACAGAAAAAGGATAAAACAAAAAAATTATATGTCCGTCTTAGAAACAGAATAGGCCTGGCATGGCCGAGCGCGTTAAGGCATGCGCTCGTAATATGAGGTTCGCGGGTTCGCAACCGAGTCGCGCTAAACATGCTCGCCCTCCCATCCGTGGGGGCGTTATAATGTGACGGTCAATCCCACTTTTCGTTGGTATAAAGAGTAGCCCAAGAGTTGGCGGTGGGTGGTGATGACTAGCTGCCTTCCCTCTAGTCTTACACTGCAAAATTAGGGACGGCTAGCACAGATAGCCCTCGAGTAGCTTTGTGCGAAATTCAAAAACAAACAAAAGAAACAGAATGGGGTTCAACTTACGAAGGTAACTTAAACTATCTTACAAAGATTGAGTATTTACATATAGTTACAACAGAAAATGTTCGTACCCTTGCGTCTTTGAGTAGTTTTTTCCTCATAACTTAAAAAGTGTCATGATTAGGATAATGAAAGTATAGTATAGTATAAATATTATACTAACACACATCTACATAAATTTTTATGTAAATTGAACGACAAATAAACTGTTTATAAACAAGTAACCAAACATAGGATGGGCAGAAAGTGTTCGTGCGTCTACTTTAATGGTCAGTTGTGTAGCCTTTCATGTGAATTACTTGGCGCAATCTCTCCTCATAGCCCTCCATGATCGTTTGACAGTACTCAACTGGTATTTTCTTCCATTCTTCTTTACAGAAGGCCTCCAACTCTTGCAAGTTTTTCGGATGACGCTGATGAACCCTGGTCTTCAAATCATGCCAAATGTTTTCAATTGGGTTGAGATCGGGTGACTGCGATGGCCACTCCAGAACGCTTATATGGTTCCTCTGCAACCAGGATTGCACATATTTCGATGTGTGCTTAGGGTTATTGTCGTGCTGGAAGATCCAACGACGCCCAAGCCGCAAGTTTCGAGCATCATTCTTGATATAAGTGCCTAATATATCAACGTACTCTTTTTTTTTCATGATTCCGTTGACGCGGTGAAGGCTGCTTACATCAGAAGAGCTGAAAGAACCCCATAGCATGATCGAGTTACCTCCGTGTTTAACTGTAGGGACGATGTTCTTTGGAAAATTTCATTCCCCCTTCTTACGGAAAATATAGCGAACATCACTGTGGCCAAAAAGCTCGATTTTAGTCTCGTCTGACCACAGAATACTCATACAATAGGTAAAGAGTTTATCTACATGCTTTCTTGCATACGTCAATCGTGTTTCTAAATGAACAGGCTTTAAATATGGAGTTCTACGAGGACGGCATGCTTTGAACTCAGAAGAGCGTAACATGTTCGTAACTGTAGAGGTGCTTACTTCAACCCCAGTTTCCCATACCAGTTTCTGTATGTCATTACGTGTTAAACGAGAATTCCTACTAACTTCTCTGAGAACCTTCCTCTGGTTCTTTCTGGAATTTTGGTGGGGCGTCCGCAAAGAGGAAGGTTAGCAGTTGATCCTGTGAGCTTAAACTTGGCAATTATACTTTGAACAGTAGATTTCGACACATTAAGTTGTGTAGCAATACCGGAAAGAGACACACGAGACTTGTACTTTATAATAATTCGGTTTTTTAAATCACTGGACAGTTGTTTCCTGTTCGCCATGATGACCAAGCAGATAATGGCAGAGATGGCGCTAAATTGCCAGAAGTACATTTTTTGCTGGCTAAATTCCAATAATTATGAAACCAGTGTCTAATTCTGGAATGGTATAATGTAGTTTATTCACCAAACTAAACAAATTTTTACGAGAATATCAGTTTTTTCACACGTTCTGCACTGTACGAACACTTTCTGTTCCTTTTTGGTTATTTGTTTATAAACAGTTTATCTGTCGTTTAATTTACATAAAAAATTTTGTAGATGTGTGTTAGTATAATATTTATAATATATGATACTTCTATTAGCCTAATCGTGACACTTTTTAAGTTATAAGCAAAAACTCACTCGGGACACAGGGGTACGAACACTTTCTGTCGTAACTGTAACTATCATCAACATTTATAAATAAAAAATATAAACACGAGCTTGAGTAAACTATAGCATACTATAAATGAAAATGTTATATATTGATTGTGTGTTATGTAATGAATAACATAAAAGATGTTTGTTTGGACTTTTCTGATAACTCAGTTGAAAGAACATCTTTCTTAAAGGGCCTGCTCAAGTTTGAGGTCCTGAGTAATTCACGGGCAGAATATTACTTTCTGTCAATTAATTAATCGCTATAATTGGCACCAAACGTAAGAGCCGGGAATGTTTTTGAGTATGAAAGTAATCATTACAGACAGCGCTACATACCCAACGGTTTTTTAATAGTTTAACTATGGACGAATCTTATAAACTAGAAATGGAATGAATCTTCATCTAAAGGAATAATAATACATTACTTGCTTTCTTAGAAAAAAATATGATCAGTTTAATGAAAGCCTAATTTAGGCGAATAAATCACAAAAACTGTTTAAAAGTTTTCATTGTGTCTTTTTACAATTGGAGAAGTTGTAAAGAATTGAGATATATTTTGTACATCAATGATCAAAATAAAACAACATCTAATATTACATTTTTTGAAGATAAATACCAGAGTAAAAAAGATTTAAAACGCCGTGAATCACTTTTAGTTCGTAAAGATTTGTAATTATAATTCTAAATGGTTAATAGTGACAGCTTAAATGCTGAAAGCTAGTGAGATAAATAATTGACCTGAAATGTTACTTTTTACACCACTTTAATTTTAAGTTATAACAAACAAATTAAGAGGAATGTGGAAACAAACATCTGCAGTTAACTTGTTTTTATGACAATTAATTCGAAATAATTTTCGCCTGCATATATATTATTTTGGTATATTTGATGAAATGAAACAAAAACCCTATAACCCAAGCGCTTTCGAAAGGTGGGCCTTTCTTCGTCGGGACAAACTGATGAAGAAAGGTCCACCTTTCGAAAGTGCTCGGGTTGTATGGTTTCTATTTCATTTCCATTGAGACTTCTTGAACCTACGAGTTTCTCTAACATCATAATAATTTTCGCCTGCATATATATTATTTTGGTATATTTGATGAAATGAAACAAAAACCCTATAACCCAAGCGCTTTCGAAAGGTGGGCCTTTCTTCGTCGGGACAAACTGATGAAGAAAGGTCCACCTTTCGAAAGTGCTCGGGTTGTATGGTTTCTATTTCATTTCCATTGAGTCTTCTTGAACCTACGAGTTTCTCTAACATCATAAATCCTGGTATATTTCGTACTTTTAAAGAAAAAAGAATTTAACAAAAATAAAGCATCATTTAAAATTACTCATACTCAGATAAACGTCAATTTTTGGAGAACTGGGAAGAGCCCTTGAATAAGCGCTTAGTTGTTTAATTTAACACTGCAATAACCTTGGACTTGTGCCTTCAACTTATCATCTATTAGGCCTTCAGTTTAATACTGATACTCATTAGCTGGGGTGTACATGATAACACAAAACTGTCGAAACTATTCTTTTATTTTTATTGTGAACATTGGATCCTTTATATCTCATTGCTTTGCTAGCTATGGGTGTTTAAACCCGAAACATTAAATGCTTGATTCTACATATATAACCTTGGATAGAAATTTGTTTGTCATCATGTCCAATTCAGTTGACGAGTTTAGGTATTAAATGGAAAGATCTGTTGGGCAGTGATGTGTAGAGGACAGAAAATAGTTTTACACGCCCCAGATTTAAAATTCTTAATGGCGTAATGAAGAGTAATCTGGGAAAAATATCTGCAACCTAGACAAGTCACGTTTTTAACAAAATTTATTTTTGATGTACCAGCAAGTTTGACTTAATACAACCTGAAATAAGTGTTAGGCTCTTAGCAAGACATTTCTATACATGAACAAGTAGATTTGACTCATAATATATTTTAGTGTTTTTTTCATTACGATCGAATAATTACAATATTGTAAGTAACGTTTTAGCCTAATTGAGGCACCACAGTCGACTCACTGATCTTTTCATTATTGTGAATTAAATTTGATGTTAGATAAGCCGATTTATTTTAGCAGAATATTTACTGGGTCTTTATAAGTTTGTAAGTTTCGTTAATACTATTTTTTAACATTTTTCATTTTTTCTGTAGTACATGTGTTCATTTATAAAGAGGTAATAATCGTGTTCCTTTATTAAATGTAAAACTGGAAGTAGGAATCATTTACATCTTTCTTTGAAAGAATGAGGCCCAGCGTTAGGCCAGACATTTTTCTGTGGAGTAATGTCGTCAAATGTACTAGACCGTATTTTAATCTACTTTCTTCAGGCAAAACTGTTACTAGTGCTGAAAAGAAACTTGATTTAAACCATTTTATAGATTAATTCAGTGAATTTTGTTGTTAAGCCTGAACGAAGCTAATTAATCAAATATATTATAAGCCAAAGCACATTATTTTGAGTTAGAACACAAAAGAGCAACGTAATCAATTAGTGTGTTGTTTTCACAAAATTACGCTATTGAACGCATATAGAACCGACATAGAGTGTGACTTTTAAAGACTTGGGTTAATATATATATATATATAACGTTCGCTCTTCTATGTAAAATATTTTCTCAACCCAAACGAGCCGGTTTTGCATATATATTTCTCTACAAGTGGGTTTTCTAGACTTTCGTTAAGTGCAATAATATTTTGACGCTATTCCTAAGTTTGAAAATACTAACATTAATCATTTCAATTAAAGTCCACGTGTCTGTGTAATGATTGCATCCAATGTTATTTCAGAAGCAAAATAAAGCTTTTTCAAATAAAATCTAGAACTAAGGTTAGTTCAAAAAATGAATAAATTATACATGGGTTTCTTCCTAAGTATCACGCGTTTAAAAGTTCTTTAGGAAAAGAGTTAAAATTCGTCGTTTTGTGTTGTCAAGCTATTTTAACTTTTCTTCAGGACTTAGGTTGCTCTTTGGAAATATGGATGCACTATGCGCTGTAAGAAGGATTAGCTGTTAAATCCCATTATTCGATTAAAGAATTTAAAGAGTGGGCGGTGGGTGCTGTTATTATCTGCTTACTATCTATGACTTTCCCTTGTCGAGAACAAAACGAAATCTAGTTGATATGAAAGTGTATGTGATTCCACTTTTAATAAATGTATAATAATAGGTTTGACACAAAATAACAAATTTCATGTTTAGAACCTGGGGTTCTAACTTGGTAGGATTAATACTGTGTGGAAAGGTTTGTATTTTATTAAACGTCCATTTAAGTAAGAATTATACAGTTACGTGTGGAAATTTTTACAGATATAGTTTCTTCTGGAATATGTGTGATATGTGTTCTCAAGTTAATAAAACAACAACATGTTTTCCTTATTGTAACAACTACAAAGATCTCCCTTCAGATCAATAATCATGATGGAATTTTGTAATAAAATTATTTGTTGTAGGAAGAAATCAGATGTTATTAGTTAAGGGGAAGTAAATATTTGTTTGTGTGTTGTTGTTGTTTTTAGTGAAGAAACCATGAACAATATTCTTAAAACTATTAATTTATTTCTAACATTAAGCTACAAGGTCTTCTGTATGTATTTCATGTTGAATTTACAGCTCTACCAATCCACTGCCTATTTTACAGAGCGAAAAGTTTTATATTATCGTTATTAGTTTGTTTTGTTTGTTTGTTTGTTTTTGAATTTCGCGAAAAGCTATTCGAGGGCTATCTGCGCTAGCCCTCCCTAATTTAGCAGTGTAAGACTAGATGGAAGGCAGCTAGTCATAACCACCCACCGCCAACTCTTGGACTATTTTACCAACGAATAGTGGGATTGACCGTCACTTTATAACGCTTCACGGCTGAAAGGGCGAGCATGTTTGGTGCGACGGGAATTCGAACCCGCGACACTCAGATTACGAGTCGAACGCCTTAACCCACCTGGCCATACCGAGCCAATATATCAACCAACAAACTAAAACACTTCGAATTATGTTAACCTGGTATGTGGATCCTATACTTACCGGATTTTTTCTAACACTTGATCATTTCATCTCATACAGTCATAAGATAAACTTAGCTCTAGCAAAAAATAAATAAATAAAATACACGAATTGCGTTCTGAAAAAAATATCGTATTAATCCATCTTGTTCACTTTAAAGAAAACTCATTTATCTACACGTCATTGATTAAACTATCGTTAGAAGAAGTTGAATCTTTGACTTGGGCCCCCTTCTACAAATAGTTCAGTTATTCAGAGTGAATGAATCAGGATTTAATAATATTAATGTGTAGTTTGTGCTTTGGAAGTAACTACTTGTTTTGTAAAAGTAAGAAGTGTAAGAAAACTAACCCTTTAAAGAAAAAACAAAAAATCAAAAACATGGAGTCCATATTTTAAAACGACTGATGTATATTTCTCCATCTTATATTGTTGAAGTTCTATTCATAGATGGCATCATAAATGTGAAATATACCATGATGTTTTGCATATACAAACATGAACCATATTATACAACTGTAATAAAGGCTCAGCATTGCCAGGTGGTTAAGGTCCTGGACTTGTAATCTGAAGGTCGCAGGTTTGAATTCTCGTGACACCAAACACGCCCGCTCTTTTAATTGTGGGGGCGTTATAATTTATGGTCAATCCTACTTTTCGTTGGTAAAAGAGTAGTCCAAGAGTTGGCGGTGAGTGATGGTGACAGGCTACCTTCTCTTTAATCTTACACTGCTAAATTAGGGACGGCTAGTGCGAAATTCAAAAAACAAACAACTATAATAATTTTCTATAATATGTTACATTGAAATATAAATATCCACTGCAACGTATCATAGAGTAAATTCGGTGAAACAGCTCCACTAGTGATATAAATTCGATGAATGGTTGCAAAATATATCTTCTTTCACATACTGAACACAAGAAACGTAGTGGGATAGCGTGACAATTTTAAAACTCTATATTGAAGTTTCGGTTTTACTTCATCTGCTATGAAGGTACTCCTGTACATCAAATTTCTGTTTGAAATTTAGAGAGAACAAGTTTGTTCTAACAAAGCACCTCAGATGTGATAAATGATTGACTCCTCTTTCACAAATGTTAATATATTTTGACGAAAATGCTCCCTTCTTTGCGTGGTTACACTTTTAAAATATATTAAAATTTTCTTATATGTAAGATTAACCAGTTTCAATATCTATAGGTTTTAACAATAGCTAAATTTTCGTATATTAATTATTTATTGTTTTATCTTTTCTTTATAAAAAAAAACATGCAGAAAAGCTCTATAGCATTATTTGGATATTATTGAATCTCTAGATGTAACTTCAATGGTCTACTATTATTATTACTGTTACTGTTTGTACAAAAGCTACAGAATACTTTGATTATAAAAACATGTTTATGTACCAGACAAAATATGTGTGCGAACGTACAATGCTAAAAACTGAGTTTCGATAACTATGAAGAACACAACACAGACAGCTCTTTGTGAAGCTTTGTACTTAACTATAAACAGAAATACTGGAAGCAAAAACCAAAATAGCGAGTGCAAAAATTATTTTTATCATGAGAACAGTTGGTCAACTTAAGAATTATAACAAGAAATTTGTTAGGTTTAAGAGCACAGTTTTTAAGATACATATGGTTAATTAAGGTTATAAGTGACGTTCTTTACTTTATAATATCATATGGTTATTAATTTTATGTTATTTTGAGTTGTATATATTATTTATTGATCTGTGTTTTAAATTCTTATCATTCACTAAAAGAGGTGTGTATATATGTGTGTGTGTGTTTTTCTCTTTGTCGGGATTTTGATCTTAAACAACAGGGAGGGCTAGGTTCGATTGGACCTCTTTGCGTGTGTGTGTTTGATTGTTTTGAATTTCGCGCAAAACTACACGAGGACTATCTGCGCTAGCCGTCCTTAATTTAGCAGTGTAAGACTAGAGGAGAGGCAGATAGTCATCACCACCCACCGCCAACTCTTGTGCTACTCTTTTACCAACGAATAGTGGGATTGAGCGTGACATTATAACGCCCTCACGACTGAGAGGGCGAGCATGTTTAGTGTGACGGGGTTTTGAACCAGCGACATATATATATATATGTGTGTATATGGGTAAACTTCTGAATAGATGCACAATCTCTTGGTACTTTGGTTTTATGATACGATAATCCATTTTTTATAACTTTAACATGAACAGTGCTGTGATAAAAAACCAACAACAATTTGTTTGTTTGTTCTTGTTTCAGGTTTGAACGCAAACCTATACAAGGACTAGCTGTCAGTAGCTGTTCCCAATTTTATACTGATAAACTAAATCACTAGAGGGAAGGTAGTAGTTTACAGCACATGAGATATGGATACAGAATTTTACATCCGCAGTGCATTCATATTCTCAGTATTTATAAATAAAATATTTAAATTGTCTTTAAGTAAATTAGAAACAGCATATGTATTACCTCGTAAATTATAACAATAATTTCTCATCAAACTAAGCTCTATATTTAGAGCAAAACTGAAACCCAACCTGCCCATCAGAATAACCAGTTGAATGTACTCATGTAAAGTTTCCACTTATAAAGATTAGAATGCATTGTTCCATTAGTTGGATATCCTCGCTAGTACTTTCCGTCATAATCCCATCAGTACCTCATGCTACAATTATGGACAAATTGTTGTTTGTTTTCTCTCTCTGTGTTTGATAACATTGCAGTATTACTTCAAATGCAATTTGTTATTTATTAGATTCTGTGAAGTCTATTATTTCAAGATTTGAGAGAAATAAACGGTAAAAAAAATGTATATTCTTGTTTCTACATATAGTACTTATATTTGTAAAATTTACAGTCACGTAAACATACTCGAAAAGCAGTCATGAAAACCAGACAAACGAAGAACTTGGAAGATTCTGCATTTATTGTCACTGATGAAGGTGTGCAACCTCGTAAAAGGGCTGTGAATGAAAGAGAAGATTACAAAACGTTGGCCTTAAGACCACGTGACTTCGTTTCTCCGAAAACAAACAAAAAACAAACATCTTCACCGAACTTGAGCAGAGAAAAAGAAAGAGTCTCAGGAGGAAGTGAGTTACAACTTTGATTTGTTTTATAAAGTGACGTATTTTAATTAAGTAAAAACCAATCGTAAGATATACTTCCACAACAACGTTCCAAACATGAAAAATGTGTGGTTAAAAGTGTGAACTTAGAACGTAATATACCTACTTGTGATTATTTGTGTGTGAAGTATTTATGACAGTGATGTAGTAAATAAAAATGGAAATATTTTTTATTAATTTGAATTATTATTCTTGTTTAAGTGTTTTCCTCTTTCTGGAAGAGGAAACTTATGTTTTTAAGTAGGTGTTTCTATGTGTGTCACAGTATCACTCGTAATTCATTACTTTTACTCTCCTGTTCTTCATGTCAAATAATCTGTTTAGTTCACTCTACAAAAAAGATTCCACGAGCCCAAGAGGCACTCTACCATACCAAATAATGTTTCATTTTCTTTTCTAGTGTAGATTTTAAAATAGAAAGCTAGCTACGTAATAAGGCGAAATTACTGTCAACCTTGTTATATATTGTACTGGGTCATTCCTCTTTGGTTTCGCATGCGCTTTCTCGCGGTAAAGATTGCTGTAGTATACATAGTAGTAATATACTGTATTTATATATATATATATATATAATATGTTTATAATTATCTTAAATGTTGGCTGCTCTCGTGACGGTCAATCCCTCTATTCAGCGGTAAAAGAGTAACTCAGGAGTTGGTAGTGGGTTGTGATGGCTATCTGCCTTACACTGCTAAATTAGGGATTACTGGTACAGATAACTCTCTTGTAGCTTTGTGCGAAAGTAAACAAACAAATAGAACATCTATTTAAAAATTCAAACTTTCCTTTACACGGAGTAATAAAACAATTAATTTGGGGGGCACAAGTTTGTTTGGTTGTGTTTTTTTTTCATCACAAACTTTGTGGTATTTTATTTTTGGTGTTTTCGAAGCCATTTATTATTCCTTATTATCAACTTGCTGCAGTGCTCGTCCACTGGACGAAAGTTGTGTAAATTCACGATTAATGAAATGTTATCTTAGAACGTGAAACTTGTGTTCCTTACATGTAGTTGTATAAAAAACGCCCACCAAAACTGCAAAACACACTGTGTAAAACCCCAACTTTGCATGTATCTCCATATGGAGCCAATAAATCTTCATGCTAAACTTAGCGAAGATTCACTCACAGGGGCGAAGTATTTTTAAAAAACGCAAAAAACGTCCATGAAAACCGCAAAATATAAACTGAATATTTGCATCCACTTCCCCACGAACTCAGTGAAGATTCGTTCACATGACATGAGGTCATAGCTAAAAAAATGCAAAAAAAAACGACAAAAATCGCAAAACGCAAAATGCAAAATTGAAAATTTGTACGCACACTCACATGGACTTTACGAACCTCCGCAACACGTGGAGTTACTCCGTGGATATACAACAGACATAACTGTTATATTTATATAGATGTTTAAAGTGTTAATTTGAATTTTGTCCACTGTTTGTTATATGCATTTAGAAGATATTTCCGAAGTAAATAGAGAATAGGGTTTTTAGGTTTGATTGTTGGTTTCTATGTTTCAGGCATTGCTTCCCGACTCAGAAACGTCAGGAAAAACACGAAACAATATAATATATCGAGTAGTAAGTTAACAACGAATTCATCCGGTAGTGAGGAAACCGAGATTAAACCAACTAGTGTAACAACGTCATCACAAAAATCCAAAGAAGGTAACGAAGAATACTTTTCATTGGACACCAGAAGAAATACAAAAGACATTAAAAGAGGTGATGTGATAAACATTGGAAACTATGAAAATCCTAAATAGTTATTGTATTGTTTTTATTTCAAAGTACCAACTACTTTTCTTCTATTGATTTGAATATCAGAGTAGTTCGAAACGTAACCATTACATTGACCTATTGATCCCAGAATGACATGGTGGCTAGGGCACTCTATTCGCAATGTTTTGGTCGCAGGGTCGAATCCTTTTATCAAATATTTAGCTGTGGGTGCATTATAATATGACGGTCAATTCTATTATTCAACAATAAAATAGTAGCCATGAATTAGCTTTTATCACATATACTCCATTTTGTAGCTGTTGGTGCATTATAATGTGATGGTCAATCCCATTATTCAACGATAAAATAGTAGCCCAAGAATTGGCGGCGGGTTGTGTTAACTAGCTGCATTTGCTCCTGGTCTCTTACTTCAAAACTAGGAACGATTAGTGCAGATATCCCTCGATTAGCTTTCCGCGAAATTCCACTGACAAACAAACAAGTTACTGACCACTCTGCGGTGACAAGAGAAATAGATTTTGTGTCGTATATCAATGATGACAGAAGATTGCACTTCCAGCTACATCGATAATAAAGAACATTAGAAAAATAAAAGTATACAAAAAACATATAGTTAATGTTTTTGCTGTGGACAAATATCAGACAATGTTTAATTTAATCAATAGTATAACATATATATTTTTTATTTCCTCTCGATAACAGTAACGAAGAATGGCAGATCAAACCGTAAAATAAAACAAGATAAACTAAAGTAAGCAAAATAGATTTAAAGAAAAAAGCACTTTTTTCATACAGTGTTTTAAAAAGGGGGTTTATAGCCGTTCATGGAAGAGCAAATGCTTAATATATTCAAATCAGTTATAAGGCAATGTATACATTTTTCAAAGGGAGAAAAACTAATATAATTTACAAAAAGGTTTATATTTTAACTTCATTCTATTGAAATTTTATTCAATTAAAGTTTAACAGTGAACATACAGTTACGTAACCGCTGTAGTTACAAGTGTACACGATGACTTTAAGAAGGTAAATTTTTGTCATATTCGTATCGGTCTTTAATAACTCATTTGTATCATATTTATATATTTAAGTTGTTTTGTTTTTAATGCAAACAATTTTCTAACCACTATCGGTGCGGATTGTTAATTATACTAACTGTTAGATGCTGTATTATCTGAGCTTTGTTAACCATACTGGCTTCTATTTTGAGTTCCTATTTTATTTTACGTGTTTGATAATTGCGTCAAATGTAATAGACATTGTATCCCCATCAATGTGTGTGTTTTCCATGATCAGATACCTTTCTTAAGAGGATACATTTTATATATTTCCCAAAGTAGGAAGATCCTAACGTGTTACACTCCCTTTTCTTTAAATGTTAACTTTGTAAGCTTTGTGCTGTCTTCGTGTAAATATTATTTGTTGTTTACTTATCAATAGATCTGCTTCAAGTTGTAACAAATGCGATGGATTTCTTTGAATCACTTGCCGAAGAGGATATAGAACAAGCTTTTGATAATTCATCGATAACCCAGAATGGTTTGATTATTGAAGATAAAGGCTTAACGCTTGGTAGCCAACTGTCCAACAAATCCACACGTGTGAATCCAGACGACGGAGCCAATGAAAACGGCGAGCCCGAGCAGAGCGAAGAAAGAAATAACCCTATTAAACACCACGAATTAGGTCCGGAGACAGTTACAAAAGAAAACGACAAACTTAACCGTCTGGACAATTGGGATAAGACAAAAGACGAGAGATGTAGTAAAGACAATGAACCAAATCCGGAGGGAAACGTAGCAACCAGCAAAACGAACAAAAAAGGAATCAACGGAAACGAATTGCCAGAATGATCCACCAGAGGGTATCATGAAAGATATTGATATAGAAACTCCTTATGAAAAGCTTGGGTGGTTTGGACCCGGAAGTGAAACTCTCCTCCCACCGAGGAAAATGAACATGAAGGTGCTAATTAATCATATTTCTAAGTATCATAATTTATCGAAATGTATATGATATATATATGCATGATTTTGTTTATTCATTTAGCTTTGTATGAATGTAATTATATAATTTCACTAAAACTTATTCATTGTGTGTGAATGGTCGCTGACTATGTTACACCTTCCATTGCATTGTTTAAACATATGAAATTAAGTGTAATAGCCTTTACTGGATGACATATTAAATTGAAACTATAATTTAGCCTACACTGATAAACGGTGTATCCCCACCGCAATGTGGATCTTTCTTTCGTAATTACCTCCGAAACCTAGGGAACATTTTATAAGCTCACGTTGTAGCTTGTGTCATGGGGCCCTTTTTCTAAATATGAAGCGTATTTTGTTTCATGTTAATGTGTTTTGTTTAATGGCTTAAAATTTATGGTTATTTATATATATATAATCGATTTTTGCGTAAATTAGATTTAAAATGTACATATTAAGATACTGGTTTTATACCTGGTAATGAAGTAGTTAATATTATGAGTTTCCCTTTTCGAGAACAAAACGAAATCCAGTTGATATGTAAGTGTAGGTGATTCCACTTTTAATAAATGTATAATAATAGGTTTGACATAAATTTGGTAGATTGACTATCTGTAGAAAAGTTCGAATTTTACTGAACGTCCATTTAAGTAAGAATTATACAGTTGCGAGTGGAAATTTTTACAGATATAGTTTCTTCTGGAATATGTGTGATATGTGTTTCCAAGTTTTAAAAAAAATGTTTTCCTTATTGTAACAACTACAAAGATCTCCCTAAAGATCAATAATTATGATGGATTTTTTTAATAATGTTAGTTAGCTGTGCCTAATTTAGCAGTGTAAGACTAGAGGGAAGGCAGCTAGTCATAACCATTCACCGCCAACTCTTGGACTAATATTTTACCAACGAATAGTGGGATTGACCGTCACTTTATAACGCCTTCACGGCTGAATGGGCGAGCATGTTTGGTGCGACGGGAATTCGAACCTGCGACACTCAGATTACGAGTCGAATACCTTAACCCACCTGGCCATACCGAGCCAATATATCAACCAACAAACTAAAACTCTTCGAATTACGTTAACCTGGTATGTGAATCCTACACTTACCGGATTTTTTTCTAACACTTGATCATTTCATCTCATACAATCATAAGATAACCTTAACTCTCGCAAAAAATAAATAAATAAAATACACGAATTGCGTTCTGAAAAAAATATCGTATTAATCCATCTTGTTCACTTTAAAGAAAACTCATTTATCTACACGTCATTGATTAAACTATCGTGAGAAGAAGTTGAATCTTTGACTTGGGCCCCCTTCTACAAATAGTTCAGTTATTCAGAGTGAATGAATCAGGATTTAATAATATTAATGTGTAGTTTGTGCTTTGGAAGTAACTACTTGTTTTGTAAAAGTAAGAAGTGTAAGAAAACTAACCCTTTAAAGAAAAAACAAAAAATCAAAAACATGGAGTCCATATTTTACAACGACTGATGTATATTTCTCCATCTTATTTTGTTGAAGTTCTATTCATAGATGGCATCATAAATGTGAAATATACCATGATGTTTTGCATATACAAACATGAACCATATTATACAACTGTAATAAAGGCTCAGCATTGCCAGGTGGTTAAGGTCCTGGACTTGTAATCTGAAGGAGGTCGCAGGTTTGAATTCCCGTGACACCAAACACGCCCGCTCTTTTAATTGTGGGGGCGTTATAATTTATGGTCAATTTTACTTTTCGTTGGCAAAAGAGTAGTCCAAGAGTTGGCGGTGGGTGATGGTGACAGGCTACCTTCTCTTTAATCTTACACTGCTAAATTAGGGACGGCTAGTGCGAAATTCAAAAAACAAACAAGTATAATAATTTCCTATAATATGTTACATTGAAATTTCAATATCCACTGCAACGTATCATAGAGTAAATTCGGTGAAACAGCTCCACTAGTGATATAAATTCGATGAATGGTTGCGAAATATATCTTCTTTCACATACTGAACACAAGAAACGTAGTGGGACAGCGTGACAATTTTAAAACTCTATATTGAAGTTTCAGTTTTACTTCATCTGCTATGAAGGTACTCCTGTACATCAAATTTCTGTTTTCTACTCTTTAGAGAGAACCAGTTTGTTCTAACAAAGCACCTCAGATGTGCTCAATGATTGACTCCTCTTTTACAAATTTTAATATATTTTGACGAAAATGCTCCCTTCTTTGCGTGGTTACACTTTTAAAATATATTAAAATTTTCTTATATGTAAGATTAACCAGTTTCAATATCTATAGGTTTTAACAATAGCTAAATTTTCGTATATTAATTATTTATTGTTTTATCTTTTCTTTATAAAAAAAACATGCAGAAAACCTCTATAGCATTATTTGGATATTACTGAATCTCTAGATGTAACTTCAATGGTCTACTATTATTATCACTGTTACTGTTTGTACAAAAGCTACAGAATACTTTGATTATAAAAAACATGTTTATGTACCAGACAAAATATGTGTGCGAACGTACAATGCTAAAAACTGAGTTTCGATAACTATGAAGATCACAACACAGACAGCTCTTTGTGAAGCTTTGTACTTAACTATAAACAGAAATACTGGAAGCAAAAACCAAAATAGCGAGTGCAAAAATTATTTTTATCATGAGAACAGTTGGTCAACTTAAGAATTATAACAAGAAATTTGTTAGGTTTAAGAGCACAGTTTTTAAGATACATATGGTTAATTAAGGTTATAAGTGACGTTCTTTACTTTATAATATCATATGGTTATTAATTTTATGTTATTTTTGAGTTGTATATATTATTTATTGATCTGTGTTTTAAATTCTTATCATTCACTAAAAGAGGTGTGTATATATGTGTGTGTGTGTTTTTTCTCTTTGTCGGGATTTTGATCTTAAACACCAGGGAGGGCTAGGTTCGATTGGACCTCTTTGCGTGTGTGTGTTTGATTGTTTTGAATTTCGCGCAAAACTACACGAGGACTATCTGCGCTAGCCGTCCTTAATTTAGCAGTGTAAGACTAGAGGAGAGGCAGATAGTCATCACCACCCACCGCCAACTCTTGTGCTACTCTTTTACCAACGAAGAGTGGGATTGAGCGTGACATTATAACGCCCTCACGACTGAGAGGGCGAGCATGTTTAGTGTGACGGGGTTTTGAACCAGCGACATATATATATATATGTGAGTATATGGGTAAACTTCTGAATAGATGCACAATCTCTTGGTACTTTGGTTTTATGATACGATAATCCATGTTTATAACTTTAACATGAACAGTGCTGTGATAAAAAACCAACAACAATTTGTTTGTTTGTTCTTGTTTCAGGATTGAACGCAAACCTATACAAGGACTAGCTGTCAGTAGCTGTTCCCAATTTTATACTGATAAACTAAATCACTAGAGGGAAGTTAGTAGTTTACAGCACATGAGATATGGGTACAGAATTTTACATCCGCAGTGCATTCATATTCTCAGTATTTATAAATAAAATATTTAAATTGTCTTTAAGTAAATTAGAAACAGCATATGTATTACATCGTAAATTATAACAATAATTTCTCATCAAACTAAGCTCTATATTTAGAGCAAAACTGAAACCCAACCTGCCCATCAGAATAACCAGTTGAATGTACTCATGTAAAGTTTCCACTTATAAAGATTAGAATGCATTGTTCCATTAGTTGGATATCCTCGCTAGTACTTTCCGTCATAATCCCATCAGTACCTCATGCTACAATTATGGACAAATTGTTGTTTGTTTTCTCTCTCTGTGTTTGATAACATTGCAGTATTACTTCAAATGCTATTTGTTATTTATTAGATTCTGTGAAGTCTATTATTTCAAGATTTGAGAGAAATAAACGGTAAAAAAATGTATATTCTTGTTTCTACATATAGTACTTATATTTGTAAAATTTACAGTCACGTAAACATACTCGAAAAGCAGTCATGAAAACCAGACAAACGAAGAACTTGGAAGATTCTGCATTTATTGTCACTGATGAAGGTGTGCAACCTCGTAAAAGGGCTGTGAATGAAAGAGAAGATTACAAAACGTTGGCCTTAAGACCACGTGACTTCGTTTCTCCGAAAACAAACAAGAAACAAACATCTTCACCGAACTTGAGCAGAGAAAAAGAAAGAGTCTTAGGAGGAAGTGAGTTACAACTTTGATTTGTTTTATAGAGTGACGTATTTTAATTAAGTGAAAACCAATCGTAAGATCTACTTCCACAACAACGTTCCAAACATGAAAACTTATCTTGGCATTTTCAGATTGTTATAAGTTTGTATTTCACAAAATGTGTGGTTAAAAGTGTGAACTTAGAACGTAATATACCTACTAGTTATTATTTGTGTGCGAAGTATTTATGACAGTGATGTAGTAAATAAAAATGGAAATATTTTTTATTAATTTGAATTATTATTCTTGTTTAAGTGTTTTCCTCTTCCTAGAAGAGGAAACTTATGTTTTTTAAGTAGGTGTTTCTATGTGTGTCACAGTATCACTCGTAATTCATTACTTTTACTCTCCTGTTCTTCATGTCAAATAATCTGTTTAGTTCACTTTACAAAAAAGATTCCACGAGCCCAAGAGGCACTCTACCATATAAAATAATGTTTCATTTTCTTTTATAGTGTAGATTTTAAAATAGAAAGCTAGCTACGTAATAAGGCGAAATTACTGTCAACCTTGTTATATATTGTACTGGGTCATTCCTCTTTGGTTTCGCATGCGCTTTCTCGCGGTAAAGATTGCTGTAGTATACATAGTAGTAATATACTGTATTTATATATATATATATATATATATAATATGTTTATAATTATCTTAAATGTTGGCTACTCTCGTGACGGTCAATCCCGCTATTCAGCGGTAAAAGAGTAACTCAGGAGTTGGAAGTCGGTGGTGATGGCTATCTGCCTTACACTGCTAAATTAGGGATTACTGGTACAGATAACTCTCTTGTAGCTTTGTGCGAAATTAAACAAACAAATAGAACATCTATTTAAAAATTCAAACTTTCCTGTTACACAGAGTAATAAAACAATTAATTTGGGGTGCACAAGTTTGTTTGGTTGTGTTTTGTTTTCATCCCAAACTTTGTGGTATTTTATTTTTGGTGTTTTCGAAGCCATTTATTATTCCTTATTATCAACTTGCTGCAGTGCTCGTCCACTGGACGAAAGTTGTGTAAATTCACGATTAATGAAATGTTATCTTAGAACGTGAAACTTGTGTTCCTTACATGTAGTTGTATAAAAACGCCGACCAAAACTGCAAAACACACTGTGTAAAACTCCAACTTTGCATGTATCTCCGTATGGAGCCAATAAATCTTCATGCTAAACTTAGCGAAGATTCACTCACAGGGGCGAAGTATTTTTAAAAAACGCAAAAAACGTCCATGAAAACCGCAAAATATAAACTGAATATTTGCATCTACTTCCACACGAATTCAGTGAAGATTCGTCCACATGACATGAGATCATAGCTAAAAAAATGCAAAAAACCACAATAATCGCAAAATACAAAATTGAAAATTTGTACATACATTCACATGGACTCTACGAACCTCCGCAACACGTGGAGTTACTCCGTGGATATACAACAGACATAACTGTTATATTTATATAGATGTTTAAAGTGTTAATTTGAATTTTGTCCACTGTTTGTTATATGCATTTAGAAGATATTTCCGAAGTAAATAGAGAATAGGGTTTTTAGGTTTGATTGTTGGTTTCTATGTTTCAGGCATTGCTTCCCGACTCAGAAACGTCAGGAAAAACACGAAACAATATAATATATCGAGTAGTAAGTTAACAACGAATTCATCCGGTAGTGAGGAAACCGAGATTAAAGCAACTAGTGTAACAACGTCATCACAAAAATCCAAAGAAGGTAACGAAGAATACTTTTCATTGGACACCAGAAGAAATACAAAAGACATTAAAAGAGGTGATGAGATAAACATTGGAAACTATGAAAATCCTAAATAGTTATTGTATTGTTTTTATTTCAAAGTACCAACTACTTTTCTTCTATTGATTTGAATATCAGAGTAGTTCGAAACGTAACCATTACATTGACCTATTGATCCCAGAATGACATGGTGGCTAGGGCACTCTATTCGCAATGTTTTGGTCGCAGGGTCGAATCCTTTTATCAAATATTTAGCTGTTGGTGCATTAGAATATGACGGTCTATTATATTATTCAACAATAAAATAGTAGCCATGAATTATTTTTTATCACATATACTCCATTTTTTAGCTGTTGGTGCATTATAATGTGATGGTCAATCCCATTATTCAACGATAAAATACTAGCCCAAGAATTGGCGGCGGGTTGTGTTAACTAGCTACCTTTGCTCCTGGTCTGTTACTTCAAAACTAGGAACGATTAGTGCAGATATCCCTCGATTAGCTTTCCGCGAAATTCCACTGACAAACAAACAAGTTACTGACCACTCTGCGGTGACAAGAGAAATAGATTTTGTGTCGTATATCAATGATGACAGAAGATTGCACTTCCAGCTACATCGATAATAAAGAACATTAGAAAAATAAAAGTATACAAACAACATATAGTTAATGTTTTTGCTGTGGACAAATATCAGACAATGTTTAATTTAATCAATAGTATAACATATATTTTTTTTATTTCCTCTCGATAACAGTAACGAAGAATGGCAGATCAAATCGTAAAATAAAACAAGATAAACTAAAGTAAGCAAAATAGATTTAAAGAAAATAGCACTTTTTTTCATACAATGTTTTAAAAAGGGGGTTTATAGCCGTTCATGGAAGAGCAAATACTTAATATATTCAAATCAGTTATAAGGCACTGTATACATTTTTCAAAGGGAGAAAAACTAATATAATTTACAAAAAGGTTTATATTTTAACTTCATTCTATTGAAATTTTATTCAATTAAAGTTTGACAGTGAACATACAGTTACGTAACCGCTGTAGTTACAAGTGTACACGATGACTTTAAGAAGGTAAATTTTTTTCATATTCGTATCGGTCTTTAATAACTCATTTGTATCATATTTATATATTTAAGTGTTTTTTTTTTAATGCAAACAATTTTCTTACCACTATCGGTGCGGATTGTTAATTATACTAACTGTTAGATGCTGTATGATCTGAGCTTTGTTAACCATACTGGCTTCTGTTTTGAGTTCCTATTTTATTTCACGTGTTTGATAATTGCGTCAAATGTAATAGACATTGTATCCCCATCAATGTGTGTGTTTTCCATGATCAGATACCTTTCTTAAGAGGATACATTTTATATATTTCCCAAAGTAGGAAGATCCTAACGTGTTACACTCCCTTTTCTTTAAATGTTAAATTTGTAAGCTTTGTGCTGTCTTTGTGTAAATATTATTTGTTGTTTACTTATCAATAGATCTGCTTCAAGTTGTAACAAATGCGATGGATTTCTTTGAATCACTTGCTGAAGAGGATATAGAACAAGCTTTTGATAATTCATCGATAACCCAGAATGGTTTGATTATTGAAGATAAAGGTTTAACGCTTGGTAGCCATCTTTCCAACAAATCCACACGTGTGAATCCAGACGACGGAGCCAATGAAAACGGCGAGATCAAGCAGAGCGAAGAAAGAAATAACCCTATTAAGCACCACGAATTAGGTCCGGAGACAGTTACAAAAGGGAACGTCACACTTAACCATCTGGACAATTGGGATAAGACAAAAGACGAGAGATGTAGTAAAGACAATGAACAAAATCTGAAGGGAAACGTAGCAACCAGCAAAAGGAACAAAAAGGAATCAACGGAAACGAATTGCCAGAATGATCCACCAGAGGGTATCATGAAAGATATTGATATAGAAACTCCTTATGAAAAGCTTGGGTGGTTTGGACCCGGAAGTGAAACTCTCCTCCCACCGAGGAAAATGAACATGAAGGTGCTAATTAATCATATTTCTAAGTATCTTAATTTGCCGAAATGTATATGATATATATATATATGATTTTGTTTATTCATTTAGCTTTGTATGAATGTAATTATATAATTTCACTAAAATTTATCCATTGTGTGTGAATGGTCACTGACTATGTTACACCTTCCATTGCATTGTTTAAACATATGAAATTAAGTGTAATAGCCTTTACTGGATGACATATGAAATTGAAACTATAATTTAGCCTACACTGATAAACGGTGTATCCCCACCGCAATGTGGATCTTACTTTCGTAATTACCTCCGAAACCTAGGCAACATTTTATAAGCTCACGTTGTAGCTTGTGTCATGGGGCCCTTTTTCTAAATATGAAGCGTATTTTGTTTCACGTTAATGTGTTTTGTTTAATGGCTTAAAATTTATGGTTATTTATATACATAAAGTCTAATTTTGCGTAAATTAGATTTAAAACGTACATATTAAGATACTGGTTTTATACCTGGTAATGAAGTAGTTAATATTATGAGTTTCCCTTGTCGAGAAAAAAACGAAATCCAGTTGATATGTAAGTGTAGGTGATTCCACTTTTAATAAATGTATAATAATAGGTTTGACATAAATTTGGTAGATTGACTATCTGTAGAAAAGTTCGAATTTTACTGAACGTCCATTTAAGTAGAATTATACAGTTGCGAGTGGAAATTTTTTACAGATATAGTTTCTTCTGGAATATGTGTGATATGTGTTCCCAAGTTTAAAAAAAAATGTTTTCCTTATTGTAACAACTACACAGATCTCCCTACAGATCAATGATTATGATGGATTTTTGTAATAAAATTATTTGTTTATGGAAGATATCAGATGTTATTAGTTAAGGGGAGGTTTGTTTGTGTGTTGTTGTTGTTTTTAGTGAAGAAACCATGAACAATATTCTTTAAACTATTAATTTATTTCTAACATTAAGCTACAAGGTCTTCTGTATGTATTTCATGTTGAATTTACAGCTCTACCAATTCACTGCCTATTAGGGTACAGGGCGAAACGTTTTATATTCTTATTATTAGTCTGTTTTGTTTGTTTGTTTTTGAATTTCGTGAAAAGCTATTCGAGGGCTATCTGCGCTAGCCCTCCCTTATTTAGCAGTGTAAAACTAGAGGGAAGGCAGCTAGTCATAACCAACTCTTGAACTACTCTTTTAACAAAGAATAGTGGGATTAATCGTAACATTATAACGCCCTCACGGCTGAAAGGGCGACCATGTTTGGTGTGACGGGGATTCCAACCCCTCATTATTAGACAGTCACATAATTATGGCAAACATATTCATAACGTACCTTTGTGAGTTAATTTTATGGAAATTGAATTGTAAGGCTAACTTGAACATGTATTTTATAATTTTTTTTTATTTACATCAAACTTTCATGATGAAAATATGTTAAAATGTCACAACCACCATCGAGAATTAGTACAAAAAATTTAGATAAGTATTTGTTTTGTTTTAAAATTGCTTATATCAATGGCGCCTGTGATAAACAGAGACAAAGAAATGCGAGACTCTTCTGTTTTGTGCTTATTTTCAATTAGAAGATTAATTCATACTTGCATAACTTATTTATTTTTCATTTAACACATACGTCAATAGGAGAACAAGTAACCTTATACCTCAAGTGATGCAGAACTGATTTTCCTCTGAATTGTTACTGCTATTCTGAAAAGCATGTTCTCAACTATTTGAGGTCAGTGGAACAGCAAATGCCCCCATGGTGCAGGAAAGACCCCAAATTTCTTTTTACTTACTCAGATGCATCTGACAAATGTCAGAGATCTACAAATTTTGAAAACCCAATAAGGATGACATGGAAGTTAGGGATACTTTGTAAATCATCCTCTCGAGCTTACACGGGCCCATATTAAGTTTTTATTATGGCCACAGTGACTGCTGAGTTCAACAGCTCTGTTGTTGCTTTTGCTACACAAAAGATGAAATAAATCCTTTGTGCAGAACCATTATCAAAACAATCACGAGTGAAAAAAATTTATTTTAGAAAGGTATGAAATATCTCAGCTCTAAGTTCAGTTTTTTTTTTAATTCAAAATGGCCAGAAGGGGCCTTAAACATTATATTCACAGGGAGACCCCATCATTTTGTACTTTGTCACTGTGTGTGTAGTTTAGTTTGTCTCCATTATTATGTCAAGGTTTGGCTAGTTATTGAAGTTCAGTTTATACTGTTCATACCTTATTTATTATTATTTTAAAATATACGTCAATAGGAGTACAAGGCCTGGGCTCAGTACGAGATGGCTACAGTAAGAAATGCCTTGAGACTTCAAGATCAAATAGACACAAAGGAATTTATTCCAGACGCTTACGACTCTGAGTACAATTCAATAAAGTAAGTAGTTGTGTTTCCCCATCCCCAGAAAATTCACTCCAAACACATGTGGTTCTAATAAGAATTCATTAAAGTAACTGTATGCCTGAATCTTGACCGTTAAGCCTACAAGTTGCTTAAGGTTTTGCTCAGGTAAAAATTGTTCAAAGGCTATAATATAATAATCTTAATTATTGAATTTAGGCTTTCTGGCACTGAGTCAGTTTGTTGAAAACCCACTTTCTTACGACAGGTCAATTTCGCTTTTCGCTCGTGGAAGATATAAAAATTGGAATTTCCACTATAGAATTAAGATGCATCTTGCTAGGGGGTTAACTACACTGGTCAGTTTGTAAAGGATTGCTTGGGCACTCGTGTGTTTTCTTATAGCTAAGCCACATCGGGTTGTCTGCTTTGTTTACCGAGGGGAATCGGACTTCTGATTTTAGCGTTGTAACTCTTAAGACTTACAGCTGCCCCATCGGGGCGCCCTGGCCATGAGAAAGAAATATGGGGTTCGAATCTGGGTGAGGTACATGTTGAATCACCACATAAATATTATCGTTTTACGTGTGCTCATCCAAAGACCTTGAGATTAAACCCAAATATGGATCTTGTTCACGAGATAGGAAGGATTTGATAGTTTAGGCTTTTTATTATTATTAGTAGGATGTTATTTATTTAGTTCAGTTGGTAGGCGAGTTAGATCCCTGACTGAGGATATCCAAAAAGCTAGATTACTATAGCAATGCATATTAAAATTTTAAGAAAAATAAGAACATTAGCTAGAAACGCTTCATTAATTGAAAAAAATTAAACTTAAAAACTTCTAATTAGGGCTTTTCATGTCTATTTTACTAAAATGAGCGATTTTATTAAATAGTCACTTCGTTTATTATTACCTTTGTAATTGAATATGAAAACAACCAAAACATATTGAATATCAGAGCTTTAACGTATTTCATCCTGTGTATTATATTACAGAAAATCCTGCACAATATTTTGCAATTTATTGATTGGAAGTAGGTTCCTGTTTTGGATCATTGTTAGGTTTTGGATTTCGCGCAAAGCTATTTCTGCTAGCCGTCCCTAGTTTAGCAGTGTAAGACTAGAGGGAAGGCAGCTAGTCATCACCAACCTCCGCCAACTCTTAGGCTACTCTTTTACCAACGAACATTATAACGCCCTCACGGTGAACAAGTTTGCTGTAACGGGGATTCTAACCTGCGACCCTGACATTACGATTCGAGTGCCTTAACCACCGTTTAGAATTAGATTTTTGCCATTTCCAATGATTTAAGTTCTAAGGTTATCCGGAACCTTTTAATCGTTGTCTATGTAATATAGGCAGTAATGAATCGTACTATTAAAATGAACCTCAAAGTGTGCTTTATTATTATTATTAAGCAAAAAACATAAACATTGGAAACTGGGCAGAGCATAGATAGACCATTGTGTTGCTTCGTACTTAACGTCAAACAATTTATTTTAAATATTATTACCTATAATGTGATACTTGTATTATTATTTATTTTCTGTTTATTTCGTGCCATCAGGAGACGAAAGCTGAAACTCAATAGAAGACTTACCAAAAAGGAATTGCTAAGGAAAGAACTTAGCAGTAAGTTTGTTTTTGTATACGAAATTTTACACTGGAACGTAACCATACATTAGTTCTTTGGTTTGTATGTGTGAAAACAGGAACTGTCGTGCACTCTTATTCTTTACCATTATTAATTATTAATTAATTATTAGTGATACTTTAATTAAAATATAAGTTTTTATGCTATGGTACAGATGACGGCATAACTTATTTTCATGTTGTACGAAGTTCCCTGGGCCAGATCTTCTGTGGGTGCAGAGACTTACAGTGGAGTACGTTAAATTTTAATTAATTTTAAATAGTATATATAAAAAGAACAGGATTCAGATAAAAAGTTTAGGAAGTATAAACTACAGTTCTGTAATACATTAAAAGTACGATAATTATAAAGTTTATTTTTAAGGGGAGGGGCTTGTAATATACAAATACTAAACTATTAAAAGTGAGTAAATTAAGCTGTTCTGTTGAGAAAAAGACCAAAGATTTATTTCTTAGACAAGCACGTGTATATTTATTTACTAATTTTTATCTATGTGTAATGTGTGTTTTCAGTTTAAAAGATAATTGTCCCACTCTTAAAATATATTTACTCGCATCAACAGATGGCGCTACACCTGTTAGGCTGTGCATTGGTCAATAATTTATTCATGTTATAATTAACTGTTCGTTTTTGATCAGTGTTTGTTTTTCTCCGTTAGCGCTATATTTAGCAAAGAAGCTTTGTACAATCGACTTAGGAATATGCGAAGCAGTGATTAACAAAGATCAGGTACAGTGTATTACACATTTTATCTTATTATTATATAGATTAATTATTAATTATGTAAATTATTAACTGATTATCACGGGATAGAAAATAATTGTAGCTTGTTTTGCAATATGAAGGTGATCGTAATACGTGTTACGTATTGGGCTGTGTACCTAAACTTCCATCATTCGTGCCTTGTTACCGTTCGAAGAAATTATAAAATAATGGGCCCAGCATGGACGGGTGTATTAAAGAGTTCGACTTGTAATCTGAGGGTCGCGGGTTCGAATCCCCGTCACACCAAACATGCTCGCCCTTTCAGCCATGAGAGCGTTATAATGTGACGGTCAGTCCCACTATTCGTTGGTAAAAGAGTAGCCCAAGAGTTGGCGGTGGGTGGTGATGACTAACTGCCTTCCCTCTAGTCTATACACTGCTAAATTAGGGACGGCTAGCGCAGATAGCCCTCGTGTAGCTTTGCACGATATTAAAACAAACATACAAACAAAACAATACAAAATGTTGAAAAACACTTTGAAGCTATTTATACGTTAAAACATTAACAGCCAAAGTATTCTGTTCCATTAGATTAGTGGGCGAATTTTGATTGGCTGAGTTCCTTGTATCTTATCACGCTCAAAACTATAACCGGCTTGCTAAGATAGCCATTCACTAGCTTTGTACGAAATTCATCAAGAGAAACAAACAGATTGTGTTACATCTGTATTTTGGGACCGAACTTTTATGTCGGATATTGTAGTGCCCATATTTCTGTTAATTGAAAAGTTATGTCATCAGTATAAACTAGGAACTTGTATATGGTAGAGATGTGTTACAAAAAAAAAACACTGCGCAGGTCCGGATGGTCACTGTACATCCATAAACTTGAGCTAGTTTTGAAACACAAAAGTCCCACGTTATCTAACCTGTCAGTAGACCCCAGAAGGTGCTTCTTATTATTTTCTAGGTATAAAATATTTGATGCAGGGGCACAACGTTATGTCTGCGGAGCTACAATACATCGATCGATACTCGTAGTGGGCAGAACACAGATAGCCCATGGTGTTGCTTTGTGTTTCATATAAAATTTGATGATTCTTATGTGTTTTTGGCTCCACTCCAAATTATTTGTTGTAAAATGGACGTACCACTGCGCTACCGGAGCAGATCTTTCGTTTGTTGTTGGTAAGTACAGGGCTACACAATGGCCTACCTGTGATACGACCACGACGGGTTTCGAAACGCGGTTATTAGAATTATTATAGACTTATCGCTGATTCATTGAAAGGAGGTATGCATCAAATATTAAACTTTGTGTTGGTAAATATACACCACCGTTATTTGTATAAATGAATTGCTTTTTTTTTATTAAAATTCTGTAAATATTGACGTGTTACTTTAAGAAAATATTGATAACAATCATAAAGTTTATTTTTTGTACTTTATCTTGCGTGGTTTGTAGAACCACACTGCTAAATTATAAAATACATTTGCCCAAATAATTTAGTCTTAACTATTAAATTAATATATTTTTCGCGTTTTCTGTTTCAAAACTAAGCCTGAAAACACAGAAAAGATCAAAGATTACGTGAAGGAATTAGTCTCCATGCATATAACTCCTTCTGCACTCCTGTATGTTCCTCATTTGGTAGATGTTATTAACAAGGTAAGTTCGTGTAACTGACACTGTATTCTATATTATTCTACTCGTTACAAATGATATGGATGTATTTGACTAAATGTTCACTCCAACCTTAACCTAGGATACTGTTTAACAGAAAATTCAAAGCGATCTCTTTAAGGTATAAATCTATTAATTTCTATTGGGAACTTTAAATAATAATAACAATAAAACAGTATTGGTATCGTGGACAATCCGCGATGCACACTTTCACTGTCCACGTGTACCAGTATATATACATTAGTTAAAATGATGTAAGTTTTTTTGTTTGTTTGTTTTGGAATTTCGCACAAAGCTACTCGAGGGCTATCTGTGCTAGCCGTCCCTAATTTAGCAGTGTAAGACTAGAGGGAAGGCAGCTAGTCATCACCACCCACCGCCAACTCTTGGGCTACTCTTTTACCAACGAATAGTGGGATTGACCGTCACATTATACACCCCCACGGCTGGGAAGGCGAGCATGTTTAGCGCGACGGGGGCGCGAACCCGCGAATTACGAGTCGCACGCCTTACGCGCTAGGCCATGCCGGGCCATGATGTAAGTTTAACAACAATCACATATTTCAAAATAATAAAGTTTATATAAAAACTTTAAAATCACAACAAAGTTTCTCCCCTAAACAACATGTACAGTTTGCTTTCCATCTACTAACAAACAAGGCCCGTCATGGCTACTTGGTTAAGGCACTTCTACTCCGAGGGTCGCGGGTTTAAATCCCGGTCACACCAAACATACTCGCCCTTTCAGCCATGGGGCTTATAATGTGACGGTCAATCCCAATATTCGTTGGTAAAAGAGTAGCCGAAGAGTTGGCGGTGTGTGGTGATGACTAGCTGCCTCACCCATAGTCTTACACTGCTAAATTAGGTACGGCTAGGGCAGATAGCCTTCGTGTAACTTTGCGCAAAATTCAAACCAACAAATAAATATTTTAAGGTTTTGTTTGTTTTGAATTTCGCACAAAGCTACACGAAAGCTATCTGCGCTAGCCGTCCCTATTTTAGTTGTGTAAGACTAGAGGTAAGGCACCGCCAACTGTTGGGGTACTCTTTTACCAACAAATAGTGGGACTGACCGTAACATTATAACGCCCACTCGGCTGAAAGGGCGAGCATGTGTGATGCAAGGTAGATTTGAACCCGCAACCCTTGGATTACGACTCGAGTGCCTTAACCAACTGGCCATGTCTGACCACATTTTAAGGTGATCCACTCTCGAACACTGTACATTTTATTGGTCATGAGAAAAGCGTTATTGTTTGAGAAACAGTCTAGCAACTTCCATACTTGGACCTAGAATCCATTTAGAATATTTACCATCATCTAAGGTGTCAACCTGCCAAGATTGTTTGAGGTTGACTCAATAAGCTACGAGTACTTATCCAACAAGGCCCGGCATGGCCGAGCGCGTTATGTCATGCGACTCGTAATCCGAGGGTTGTGGGTTCGAATCCCGGTCGCACCAAACGCGCTCGCCCTCCCAGCCGTGTGGACGTTATAATGTTACGGTCAATCCCACTATTCATTGGTAAAAGAGTAGCCCAAGAGTTGGCGGTGGGTGGTGATGACTAGCTGCCTTCCCTCTGGTCTTACACTACTAAATTAGGGACGGCTAGGTGCAGTGGGCTAACAACCTACTCACTTAAAATCCTGTTACAGAAACCGCAGTGATTGCGGCCCTGTGTTTTTTCAGAAATTGAGTGGCTGATGATGATGATGACTTATCCAACAGGTTTTATAAAATATAAGTATAGTTAAGTTCAGTTCTTAGCCCTTTTATGACATTCCCCATAGTTCATTGTATTTACATACAAATTTTGGTTGAGATTGGGCCAATAGCCTCTGAAGAGTTGAGGTGCAAACAAACGTACATTTCGTTTTTGTATATATTGACACACACACAGTTTTAATACACACGTTTAGAAACTCACTCATAATTTTACCAGGAATTACATTCTCAACAAGGTATTATATTTTTACATTTCTATTACTATGTTCTAAGTATTGGATTAAACTTATAAGAAACTGCATCAAGTTTCTTGCTGCTCTGATTGTAAATATACAGTCCTTGTGCAAAATTAGGAGTGGCTGGTGTGAGGTGATTAATCTCCAAAAAATGAATTAAGAGAAATGGTTCATCTCTGACTGCTTGAGTGGCAATCCCCTTTTAAGTCTTATCGTGGACTAAGAAACAGTCGCTTGAAATAAAAGTTACTTAAAGCATACTATAGTCGCCAACCCAAAAATATTATATATGTGTAACATGGAAGCCTACCCAAACCAATGACTCGCGCAACGACTAGGTGAAAAAACATCTCAACTATGACCATTAACAATTGAAAGAAAAACAATCTACGAACAACAATTTATAGTTTCTCTGAGACACTTGTATTGTATCTTTGAAAGTACGTTAATAAATTATTTGTTTATATTGGAGCAAAGCCGCATGACGTATCTGTTATGTACACTCCGTATTTAAGCGTTGTAAGTCCGTATCGCTGTGTTATCGGAGGACAAGTTATTTTAAACAGCAAATATGAATAAAATAGAAGGTTATTTAAGTGAAGTTTTTATTAAAATAAATGTGAACAACGTCTGGGCTGGCGTAGCTTGTATAACTATAGTAAAATAAATAAAACCTGATGTCTTCACAGGTAACAAAACAGTGATATATATATATATTTCTTTGCAACTGACACCAGATTTACGTATTTCTAGTGCTGTTCGTGCCAGGATACCATTGAAGTACAAGAAGAGGCGAAATTTTGTGCGAGAAAGTTTGAAGCGTTATTTCCAGTGCCCGAAGGGGAAACATTTCAAAGCGTAAGTATGTGAAAGGGCGTTGGACCTACTCACTGTGTTTGTGGATCGCATGCGTGATTATTTGTGTGTGTGTGTAAACAAACAGCTCCAATGGTTTTTTATTTATTGTGAATTTCGCCTAAAGCTACACGAGGGTTATCTGTGCTGGCCGTCACCACCCACTTCCAACTTTTGGGCTACTGCGTCACCAACAATCGATTGGCTTTCACATTGTAACGAATGTTTGGTGGAAGGGGTATTCGAACTTGCGCCCCGCAGATTGCGAGTCGAGCGCCCTAACAAGTTGCACCTTCTGTACCAGTTCTAACGGTTTCCAGTTCTGCAGATCTGTTTCACGATTATTTATAATCAAAATCACAAAACATAACGAAAGTTACAAAACCGCTAGTGCAGACTTATTCCCTTTAAAGTAGACCCTGAATGAGAAAAACTATGTCTGGAGAAATTTAAACCTCAGACCCCAAGAATGTATAAAAAATGAAACAGAATTAAAAGAGCGAAGACAGACCCGTGTCATTACCAGCATTCTTGTGGATAGTTAAATCGCGACATCTATTGATTTCAGAAAAAAATATATACATTGTATCTCGAATTATATCAAATCAGTTATTATTAGGGTAACGTGTACTCGTTTACTTTATTGTGAAATCTTTAACGCACGTGTAAAATGTAAACAATTTAAATGTTAAAACGTTGTAGTATTTAACCTAAACTAGTATCTGTTCTTGTTGCTAATGGAGTAAGTAAATTTATATCAACTGGTTACGTATAATATTTTCTTGTGGATAAAGATTCTGTGGTCTCGTGTCTGATTACCCGAAGTCCTTCTGAATTTCTTTGTTTACTTGAATGTAAGAATTTAAAACATCTTTTATTATTTTTGCAGGTTTTCACAGATGCAACCTGGAAAGTACAAAAGAAACTTCTTAAATATTGACGTGGGGTTTAAGGTTCCTTTTTGTTTTGAGTTATTATATAAACACGTATATTTTCCGGTTTATTGTGTTACTGTTGCTATGCTCATTTATTAATACACAACGTATATATTTAGTGTTAATATAAATTCGTTTGTTGTCGTTGGTTTTGTTTTTTTTTTGTAGTATTCTGTTCTTCCATTTCCTTTCAATCTAGTTTACAAACTCTTGGAAAATACCACTCATCATTTATGAAAACGACTGAAGAAATAAAAATAAAATGCAATATTTGTGAAGAAATCTGCATAAGATTTCAACTGTTAACATATCCAAAGTTTGTATTTGCACAATCACATCTGCCCTCTGTGTACAGTAGCAATCTCTATTGCTAATTTGAATCGTATGAATTAATTCAGTGTGCATAGGTGGATTGTTTGCTTGTTTTTGAATTTTCGTGCAAAGCTACACGAGGGCTATCTGCGCTAGCCGTCCCTAATTTAGCATTGTAAGACTACAGAGAAGACAGCTAGCCATCACCACCCACTGCCAGCTCTTGGGCTACTCTTTTACCAACGAATAGTGGGATTGACTGTCACATTATAATGTCCCTACTGCTGAAAGTGCGAGCATGTTTGATGCAACGGGAATTTGAACCCGCAACCCTCAGATTACGACTCAAACGTCTTAACCCACCTGGCCATGCCAGGCCTTGCATAGGTGGAGATCAAAGATCGCATGCCACCTCATTTCAAAGAATAATGTTCAACATAATACATTTTTATTATCAACAATCAGTTTTACTTTACAATGATAATTTAGTAACAGTACACAGCAGAGGATATTGGATATCAAATATAATATAGAGGGACATGTGGGAATGCTGTGGATACACGGACCGGAGGTTCTGCAAATGCAGTACCCAAACTGTACAATGGACAAAAGAATTTCTGTTCTTCACATGAACATTATCTTGCACTCTGACTAATCAGTCCGAGTAAAAGT
The DNA here is from genome assembly GCF_004210375.1 of Tachypleus tridentatus. Classification (NCBI taxonomy): domain Eukaryota; kingdom Metazoa; phylum Arthropoda; class Merostomata; order Xiphosura; family Limulidae; genus Tachypleus; species Tachypleus tridentatus. The sequence continues at coordinate 22,121,580 of NC_134833.1, read as the reverse complement.
GATGTTAGTCCACAGGCCTACAAAACTTGAGCACAAACACCTAAACATTTTACTTTCTGTAAACTTTACCAAAAGCTTGCTGCATTTTGGATGACAACATGGTAAATTTTGGAACTAAATCAACATTACTTCTTCAAAATAGGTTTGGTATAATAGGTTGATCCTGGACACATTTGGTTAAAGAAAATTTTTCACCAACCTTATTTATCAATAACAATTTTACTTTTCTAATTCATCTTTTAAAAAATGAATTTGTGTTTGCCCTTAAGAAATGTAATTAAATAATCGTTTTAAGATTGGAGAATGTTAATCTCAGTGGAAAACTACAAAATGGGCTGCCTACATTATATCTACAACAAGTGTGGAACCCCAAATTGTAGCATTCTAAACTTTGAAGAACACCACTATAAAACATTATTTTGAATAGCAATATAATATTAGTAGATTAGATTGATTGATTTAGTGTTTTATGGCCCAAAGCAGCTAGGCTATCTACGCCAAACTTCCGGTAAAAAGGTAAAAGTAAATTAAATGTAGTAAAATACATAAAAGGAAATGAAGGTAAAACAAAACATCATTGAAAACAAAAAAGCATAAAACCAATGTTGACACCTAGTTTACAATGTTAAGAGAGAAAGCAGAGTAAGAGAAGTTGTAAGATATTTACTCTAGCAAAAAGGTAATGATCATAAACCACCAGGAAGACTAACAGGTAAGTTCAAGAACCACCGTCAGTCACATGAAGCCTTTCTAGTCCTGGTTCTGGGTTATGTGTCATAGCAGCTATTATCAAAATGTAAAATAATAGAAGTTTTAAAAGACATACAGCAAAATCGTAATAATGAGTAGCTAAATGTACAGTAAAAAGGTAAAAGTAAAGTAAATGTAGTAAAATTTGTAAAAGTAAACGAAGGTAAAAACAAAACAGCAATTAAAAATAGAAAATTTCATAAAACCGATGTTGACATCCAATCTATAAAGTTGTAAAGAACTTCTTTAGCAGAATGGTAATGATCATAGCCCACCAGGAAGACTAACAGGCAAGTACTAGAAGCAGCGTCAGTCACCTGAAGTTGGTCTTACCAGTCCTGGTTCCGGGTTATGTGTCATTATGACCAGTACCAAAGGGTAAAGTAATAAAAAGTTTAAAAGACATGCAGCAAAATTGGAATAACAACTCGGCAAGACGACTAACGGGTAGTTCAAACAGCAGCGTTAGTCACCTGAAGTTGGCCTTTCCAGTCCTGGTGTCGTGCTATTTAATGTTCTGGCCATTTTTCAATGTCAAATTGAACTAGAGAGAATGAAATTGTGAAAAGGGAACCACAATTAAAAAGGTGTAATGAATAAATATCCAACACTTAAATGAGATTAAAAAGATTAATGGTCATTAAAAAACTTTATCAAGGTGGACAGTGTCACCATCACCAATAACACTGTCCAATGTTACAGATAAACCCTGGGAAAAAACATGTTTAAAATAGTGCCGTTGTTGAGAGTCGTAACGATGGCAAGAAAGTAAAATGTGGCTTACAGTGATTTGAGTGTTACACAAACTACACATTGGTGCATCAGTTCCAGGTAAGAGAAAACGATGAGTTAAAAACTGTGACCAACGAGTAGTCTAGTTAGAACAACTTCCTCTTTCCGATCTTTACGGAAGCTAGATGGCCAAAGTCCAATAGAGGGTTTTATTTGAAAAAGCTTGTTGTCACATTGCTCACTCCAAGTGGACTGCTAGCTGGCACGGAGCCGAGCCTTGAATACAAGACCATAGTCCATGTACGGAATAGGCACAGTGGTAATAGTGCCGGAGCAGATAGGTTTAGTTGCCGTGTCCTGCAAGCTTGTTCCCACAAATACCAACATGGCCTGGTATCCAGAAAAACTGGATAGAAGTAGCAGTTAATGAGAAATGGGCTAGTCGGTTTTGAATATCAGTGAGAACAGGGTGTGAGCCAACGTGAAGCGATTCCAGGGCCAGTATAGAACTAAGCAAGTCAGTATAAATAGTGCAGTTGGAGTACTGCTCAGCTTCAATATGATCCAGGGCAAGAGATATGGCATACAGTTCAGCAGTAAACACAGAAGCTGTAGAGGGGATTCTGCTCACAAACACCAAACTGCAGCAAACCATAGCAGAGCCCACAGAATTACCTGATTTGGAACCATCTGTATAAATGGGAACAGAATGATTGTTTGAAAGATGTTTGAAACATTCTCCTGCCAGATCCAGTTAAAGATAATTAGAAGGACATCAAGAGAAGCAGGAGATAGATGGTGCAGCATGTCATAGTGTACATCATCAGGTCCAACAGATGTACTGCCAGACTGATGAAGGGCCATTTTGAGTTCCACCAGTGTAAAGGGACAATTATAGTCAAAGAAACAGTCAGTTTGAAAGGAAAGAGGTGAACACTCTGCCCGAGTCTTGATGGCCAAGAAGGTGGAGAAACAAGCAGAAGTGCTAGATACCCGGCAAAAGCTTTCACCTAGAGTATCAGCGATGCTCCGGACATCAGCCACCTCCTGACCATCAGAGAGTAAGATCGAGAGGGGGACAGAATTGTAGTGTCCACTGACCTTTCGAATCCTGTCCCATATGACCTTGGAACTGATGGTAGAAGATATACTAGTTGTGAACTTAATCCAAGATTCCTTCTGGCTTTGACGTCTTACCCACCTACCATGTGCACGGGCCCATTGGAAAGCGATGCGGTTCGAAAGTGTGGGATATCTACGAAAAGTATCCCAAGCCCGTGTTTGAGCCTTCTGTGCTAAGTGGCAAGCAGGATTCCACCACGGACGAGGATATTGTGGAAAACGTGTCGAGGTTTTAGGAATACACTGAGCAGCTGCTTGTATAATACAGCCAGTTACCACTGCCACACAGTCATCTATTGATGGCTGATTCACGATGGCAGGATCAAGTTCTGCGAGAGCAGTGAAAGTGGACCAGTCTGCCTGATCCAGCTTTCACTGGGCCACGCGGGTAGGGTGGCATCAACCACGACCAGTCTCTCTCAAAAGTATAGGAAAATAATCACTGCCTAGTGGATTATTGTCAACCCTCCATGAAAAATGGGAGAATAATGAAGGGGAGCAAACTGAGAAATCAATAGCAGTAAAGAACTGACTAGGTGCATGAAAGTAAGTGGAAGAACCAGTATTGAAAAGAGAAAGATTGTGATCAGAGAGCATACGCTCTACAGAGCAACCCCTCCCATCAATAACAGCATTTCCTCAGAGGGGATGATGTCCATTTAAGTCCCCCAGGAGTAGAAAGGGAGACGGCAACTGTTCAACAACAGCATCAAGGTCTGATTGATCATGTCTCTCCAGGGGACAGGTAGAGAGAACAAACAGTGATGGTATGACCCAAGGAAACACGGATGGCTACCGCCTGCAGGGGTGTGTTGAGTGACAAAGACAGGGTGGGCACATGCTGATCAACCAATAGTGCCACCCCTCCAAGTATTCGTCCATCACACAGCCTGTCATTTCTGTACAGAGAAAGCTGTCGAATGATGACTGTATCAGTAGATTTTAGAAATGTTTCTTGTATGGAAAGACATACAGGATGGTAGGAAGCAATCAGTGTTTTGATATCATCCAGATTAGAACGTAAACCTCGACAGTTCTATTGTATCAAGGTGGCCATATTTAATGACAGGTAGGCGAATTGGCTGGAGAACCCTTCTGTTTACGACCACGTCTTTTTTTCCTTACTGTCCCTAGTCGGAGGAGGTCTATCAACCTCCATGGATCCTGCCGTGGGTCAATTGGGCAGGTCTTTGTTATTGGAAGAGGATTCCAGTGACTGAGGACGTGAACGAATGATTGTTTTGCCTCTTGGGGTGGGAGAAAAAGATGTATCAGAAGAAATGCCTGTATTTGAAACTGAAGGATGTGGATCTTGAGGTTTGTTGGAATTTATGGGAGGAACAGAGATGGGTGTGGAAGTCGATTCATCAACCTTTTTAACCATGGAGGTCAAAAAAGCTTTTCATTTGTTTTAAAAACGATTCTCTTGGAGGCACAGAGAGATCTGTCTGCACTCCCACTGTAGTTGTGGAACGAAGTGCAGCAGCATATGTCCGAGATGGAGTTGTGGGCAGCAATTTTCGAGCCTCAGGATAACTAATGTTATGAGTCATTTTCAAATGCTGCACCTCTTTTTCCTCCAACCATTTTGGGCAAGAACGAAAGTAGGAAGGGTGAGAACCATTGCAGATGATGCAATGTGGGTCCATGTCACATTTGTAGGCATCGTGGTCCTTGCCACCGCAACGAGCACGTCAGGGAACCATGATATGATGTCTTTGAGTGGCTGAACCTCTAACATTGAAAACATCGGAGAGGGTTTGGAATGTATGGCCGTACCCTGCAAATTAGATAACCTGCCTTGATGGTGGCAGGTGCACGTGATGAAGTAAATGTCAAAACGAGGGTATTTGTTGGCAGTGTAACTCCATCTTTGCGAGTGGAGATGCGCTTCACTGCAGAAACTCCTTGAGTGGAGAGACCAGCGAGAATCCCTGACTCGGGAACATTCTTCAAATCCCTCTCAACAATAACTCCTCATGATGAATTCAAGGTAGCATGAGGGGTAACCTCAATAGGTATATCCCCAATTGCTGTTGAATTCAAGAGGAGAGTTCACTGTGGTGGGTTGTGGATGTTTCAACTAACATGTCTCCAGATCAAAGCTTCTTTACTGACTTTGAAGAGCCAGCAAGACCCTCTAGTCCCTTCTGAATAAAAAAGGGGGACAATTGCCCTAAAGGTTTTTCTGAAAGAGAATGTAATATAAGAAAATGAGGTACATGTGTTACAGATGTTGAAGATTGCTGCTCAGAGTCTTCAAGACATGGTCGCTTACTTTTTGACTGCTTTTTCACTATTTTATTTAAATTTTTTGAAGGAGCATCCATAGGAAAAAAAAATTTCGGTACCCACTGATTCCACCCACCATGGAGCCCTACGAGGGGATGCACTACAATGTCATGCAAGGACAATGCAGCAACGCCAGGGTTTTTGAGCACTATACCCAAACACCAGTATCAGGCACTATGTCCACAACACCCATTGAGAACTTCCAACACTGGTACTTGGTTGACTCTAGCCCAAGTGGACCAGCCGATTGACCCAAGGGGGGCCACCCAAAGGTCGCCCGTCCACAGGAATTCAAGGCCAAAGTGGTGTGTTAGGGTTGGAACCCTCAACCACCAGGATCCTCTCCTCCCCTTCACGGGTCACCATACACAGCAAACACGTGGGTGGATGTTCAGATCCCAGAGAAGGTAACCAGACAGAACAGAACCTTCCATGGGAAGTCCCCTCACCACGTACAGGAATCCACACCGAGGGGTAGTAGATGAGAATGGGTTGGAAATAAAGATCTAATAACATCAGAGTTCACTTACATTACACTATCATCTCACTACCTAATTACCCAACTTGCAAAATGAATTACTACTACATCACATTATATTTATTTCAACAGACATAGCCTTAGAGAGGCCCAGCATGGCCAGGTGGTTAAGGCATTCGACTGGGAATTGAGAGTCGCAGGTTCGAATCCCCATCACACCAAACATGCTCACCTTTTCAGCTGTAGGGGCATTATAATGTGACAGTTGATCCTACTATTCATTGGTGAAAGAGTTGGCAGTGGGTGGTGATGACTAGCTGCCTTCTCTCTAGTCTTACACTGCTAAATTAGGGATGGGTAGCACATATTTCCCTCATGTAGCTTTATGTAAAATTCAAAACAAACCAAAGCCTTAGAACCAAAATAGGAAATTACCTACAGACACAGTTATCAACTTATTAATTTATGTGTATTCTGTAAGTACAAGTTCAAATCTTTTAAAAAACAATTAAGTACAAGCTGAGTTCTTTCAACAGAATTTGTTGAATTATTTTGCATTTTATATTTCACTTACAAATAAAACGTAATTTTTCATAAAAATAAATTCAACAGTTGCTAATGACTAATTTATTATACAGGCACTGTGCTTCGATTGTGCAGTCACAACATGGTCGTGATGGATCATTAACATTTTAAGCAAATACTTATATCAAAATTTCCATGTACGGTAAAAACCAAATAATTGAAAATTACACGTTTTCAGCTCAAAGTTATTTCTAGTTTGGTAACAACATTAGTGAGCCATTTCATTATCAGTGTTTCCTGATACTGCATGTGATATGTATATGAAACTGCATGACGTATTGCTTTACAGACATCAGAGAAAAGAAATATCTTTAGAAATTTACATCAGTTTAACATCATTGATACCTCAAATGATTTTTATCACCTGGTGCTGACAACCAAGACTTCAATATAAAGATGTTTAAATACTACTTTTATTAAGAATGTCACTTTCTTTGCTCAAATAAAAATATACAAGTAAAGTTCAAAATGTAATAAATATTCCACAAACGTAGCATTTACGTTGGACATTTGCTTTATTTACTTTAAAATCCATAAACCTAAAAATGAATTATATACTGCTGTTAAGATACTGTACAAACAAGCTGGCAATTTTAGAAGTGTCATCTACTGGGTGCATCTTAGTGTAAGAGAGGAACAACCGTCGGAACCTTGTGAGCTCTGCCAGTGTTAGGTTACGTTTTAATTGGACTTAACAGACGTTAAGGAAGTCTTTTACTCAGTTCACAAATATAATAGACAATTATTATATAATATTTTCTGTCAGAAGCTTTTAAATCTTCAATAAAAATTACAATGAAGAATAAGTAGTCTTCACTATGAATGACAAGCAAACCAAAAACCTTTATTACTACTCTACCTGCTTAAGGTCATATGTTTGGTATCCTTACTCTGATTGGTGTTTACAGCACTTATTCTAAAAATACCTGGAAAAGTTAGGCCTGCTTAACAAATTACTAGGCATTGAAGCAGAATTATTACACAAAATTTCATGTACTGTTCCTACTACATTTGGGGGCTGAATATTTCTTTTTTGAATCTCTTCATGAACTTTATAAAGAAAATACATTTTGTTGTGAGCACTGAAAAATGAACTATTTTGTTTTGAAATATCTCACTTTTCTGAATGGAAGAATTATTACCAGTTCACAGAATGGCTCCAAGTTATTCAAATACAAACTCTGTCATCTCTTGACTGATTTGAGATTAACTATAGTTTTGTACTCAGGCCGAAAACCCTTTTTATTGATGTATTATATCACACTCAATGCCTCAAGTTAATTTGCTCTAATCCTGTCTAAAAGAATTGCAACCTCAGAATAGACCGGTAGAGATCTTGATAAGAAAACTGAATGTGCACCCCACATTTGTTTTTACTGGTGCACAAAAATATAGCTAACAAAAAGAGAAAAAAAAATTATCGTAGATTAATTTACTTTGATACTGTCCGAAACAAAATTAAGTTCAGTAACTATTCAGGATTCCCTTTGTAGAGAAAACGAACTACAACAACAGTTTAGTGGACCGACGATAATCCATCACTGGCATCAACTCATGCCATTTTAACTTGATAATAATTTGTTGCTTTTCAAATCAAGTGATAAAAAGAATGATTTGTAACTACACAAGTTCATTCTGTGACTTCTTAGAGACATTTCAGAAGTTATGTTTTACCACTACATTGTGTCAATACCCAATATGTGCTTAAAGAAACATTCTAAAAACTTAAATAATTCAGTGTTTTCTAACTCCATTATAAACATGGTGCTTAACTTAAGCTGGAAATTTATAGTTAAATATGCTGTGACTCTTAAAAATTGTACATGTGAGTTGAAAATGTTTGCCTTCATATAACTACTCCATTCATTCAACAAAAATTAAAACTTCACCTCTTGAGAACTTCCCACAGGTGTATAACAAACATTTATTATTGAAAGAAAGTTTGAATGGGCTAGTCAATTTCACTGAATTTATTACCACGTTTTAAATCTACAGTTTCCATAATTCCTTAAAATTTCCAATTAAAACTTTAACTGAAGAAGTCAGTATTTTGTATTTCTGGATGGCTGGTATGGGTATTAACGTGAGAAGGTCATAATGTTGTTCCCTGCTTTATTTTGGTAAAAATGTTAATACTCATACCAGCCGTCCTGAGATACACTGTTACTTTAAGTGGGTTTCTTGTCATCATGAAGTCAGTAGTTTGTCTTTTACTATCTTATTAATGATTTGATATGAGAAACAGTTTTGTTGATGTTAACCATGGATCACCAGTACTAGTTTATAAGCTTTCTTATTGTACACTAAGAGTGAACACAAGTGGACTTTACATCAGTAAAGGATATCTTTTCCTTACTTCCTGGGACAGACACTAAATCTCCAATTACAGATGTCTTCTGAGCTTCCACTATCACCTTAAATAGAATGACAAGGTGTCATTTTTACATTACAAAATAACTTGTCATACTAATTTACAGTGCTTTTTAACCATAACTAAAACAGTTTAAAATGGCTGTCAGATTTCATTGTAAAATATAACTGAACTGAATTAAGCATTAATTAATAAATAAAGTATACAAAATGATTTCTAAGCCCTTACAAAATGGATATATTTTGCAATGTTTCAGCCTTAGACCTACTTAAGACAAACAAAAAGTACAATGACTGAGGTGAAGAATCAGTTGGAATTAGAACAAAGCACAAGACATGCAGGTGTAGTGCAAGAAAAATTAATAATATGTAACAAAATGTGAAAATAAACAAAACATTGTTAGGGAAGTGGAACAAAAGTGTATATATATACACATATATATATATGTGCTGGGTGGCCTGTAAGTCCCTACCCATCCATATGTTATGTTATATTCAATTACGCATGTATTATAAAGTTATTTCTTTTTTTTCAGAGAAATATGGCCAACGTAAGCCCATTTACACTTGAAGAGCGTATTGTGCATAATATAATGCAGTGAGAATGAGGGACAGCACACAGATACACTGGATATACAAGACATAAGGATGGGTAAGGACTTATGGGCCACCCTGTATATCTACAAAAACACCTCTATTTCCATATATACATTTATGTAGTATATTGTTCATATATGGTTTAAGGCCAAAACATTACAAAATAAATCCATTTTGTAGATCTTAGAACACATTTTAATATACTTTTTTATTTTTTTAAAAATCTATTAATTAATTGTAATCTGAAAAAGAGTACTTAAAATAATTAAGTATGTTAACCTAGTGTTTACACCATTCTGCAGTATTGGTGATATGTATTGTAAACAAGACATTTTAAAGATGCACTGGCATTATTATTTCTATGATTACTGAAGATATGACTTTAAAAATCAATGAAGAGTCATAACTTAGTGTAACGTACATTATCAATCCTCTACGTAAAACTAGTTCTTATAAAAGTATATTTTCCTCCTCCTTAGTAGAGTTACCAATTTTAATATGGCTGATTGCATTCACTAGGTTAGATAATATACTGCCAGAAAAGTCAGATTAGTTACATTCTAAATTACCTGTACAACTTCTTGTGTTCGCTTGTCGAGTTCATAGAGAAAATTAGTGGAAGATAGAGGTTGCTGGAAAAATAAAACTAGCAAGTTGATGAGTTAATTAATGTGAAATACAACAAAATGCAACCATTACAACACGTTGGACCAAGTTACAACTGCTTTAGAAATATATTACTATGTCACATGAGAAACAAAAATACTTAAAAAAATATCCCCCCCCCAAACAAAAAAGATTTTAAAAACTTATAAAGAACTCGGTATTTTCTAACTCCATTATAATCACGGAGCTAACACGTAAGTTAGAAATTTATAGTTAAAAATAAACTCCGATATTGAGGTATCATCTGCAACTCTGCTCAAAACTATGATGACCGAGGGATATGTGAAACATTAAAAAACAATGAGACCTACTAGAAGAGTCAATAAAGAGAAACACGAAAAGCCACAATAACTTACACTCTGTGTTGACTGGTTAGGAGGTGGAGCCTTTCTTGTCAATAGAGCTTCAGTAATTTCTTGTAATGGAAGTTTATCTCCTTCATGGATAATAAGCAAAGGTGAATCCCAGCGGTTCCTGGAATCTGGCATTTCAAATCTTTGGACTAAAGCAGTAAAGCTAAATTAAAACAAGATAAAATTAGGCTGCACAGAATACACATAAAATCCATTACAAAACAGCCCTAAGCCTATAAAATAAACTAGAAAAGATCGTAATTTGTTCTCTTGACTTCAAATGCTTATATCAAGATATTTATATTGTTACTAATTCTGTTTAATTATGATGATTTACTAACTATATAAATGCAATACTAGGCTTATGGAAGATCGAGACATGCATGTGTCACGATGTTCTACTGACAAACCACTTAGCAAGAAGTATGAAATAAACTTAGTTATACAGAATTAACTTTCCATAAAAATCAACACACGCAATGCTAAAGAAGGTTATATTAAAACAATGCTTACACTTCTTCACTATACTGTTTCTCCTCATTGCGAGACACGTTCCACTTCCTGCAAGTCTCCACAGGTAAATCACAGTGGATCTGCAAAGTAATTCCAAAACTCTGTAATCAAGCAAGAATAAAACACAGAAGCAACCTGTTCACACAAAGAGTTATAAAAAGTCACAACCAACATGGAACAACTGAACATACACATTCTTAAATGTTATGAGTGAAAACAAGTAAGGTGTGCAATGATAGGTCAACCACTTACACACAATATCAAGTGCTGAACACCAAATACTGGTTGGGATATGATGGATATAGTTATGGTATAGGCAATAACTGAGTCTATAAAACAGCAGGAACCCCATGTAAAAGTGTTACAACCTGTACCTACAATAAGATTTATTAAATGATTCTATTACAGAGTATTTTGCAAAATAATAAATTACACGAGTATTACATTCAAATTTAAGTTTATTTGTAAATCAACTACTACACACCTTACTGTCCCATACCATATATATTTCATATCATATATTAGGTTGAGGAATAATTCGTGAGCATTTTTAAATAATTTCATTCAAGCATTACATGCAAGACTATACAATACTTCAATGCATGAACACATTACACCCAAAACATTTATTATGATACTTTATTTCATGTAATATCTAGGTATATAGTATGCATTGTTGTAAACGAAATTGCAAGAAATTAAATACAAAAAGCAGATGGTGTCGAAAATGCTCGATTTTGTCCACTTGACATTCCATTTAATGAGCTGAAAATGAAAGCAAAAATTAAAGACATATGAAAATCAAACACACCATCTATTAGAGCAAAAAATTATCTACCAAATGACATGAAATATTTTGCGAAAGCGTTTCATTTATGAATATATTTGTTTAACTTGAAAAAACGCTCACGAATTATTCCTCAACCCAATAGAATATTGTGAGTTTAAGAATTCTAATTTGAAATATACTTTATCCAGTTAAAGTTGTAAGCTAATCAACTCCAGCTTTAATTTTTTTCTGATAAAATTTGGTCGAGAAAGTTATCTACTCTATCAAAGGATAGTTTTGTGTCCTTTGTTACTCTGTGCATGCGAGATACTTTCATAGTTCTCACACGATCAGTTAAGGAGAAAATGTTGGTTATAAAAGTAACCACTTTCTTTCACAACAATTCTTTTTGTCTAGGAAAAAATAAATACCTGCTGCAGAAGTCTTATTTAGTTTTTATGAACGTTTTCATTCAAGCCTGTTGATTATGTGTACTTTTTATATGTAAATAACACTGCTGCCACATTTCAGTTTGGTTTCAAGTTAAATTTAATTTCATTAAATATAGTGTATTATTTTACTTTTTGAGTTCAAAATTTTTGTATTTTGTTCTTTAAACATGAGAGCCTCTTCCTAACCATAAAACGATTAGTCGGTGTTGGCTTCTCACACTGAAGTGCTTTTTTCATTTTTCTAAAACCACAAAAAACACCACACTCATTCTCTTAATTACAGACCTTCTCTCTTGTTGTGAAAATCCAATGACTGGGTGTTTGGTATAATCTTGGAATAACAAGTAACTAAACTGATTACTTTAGGAATTTTCAATGTCATGAATATTATTAAATTAAATAATTCATAACCAATTATGTCTTTGGCCCTACTTCTTAGTTTCTTGTAAGTTTATTGTACAAGCGTGTTAAAGAAAATACAGCAAACGTGAATAAAATGTAAAATTAAAGTCAGTCATTGTGTAAATTGTATGATATAATTTCAAAATGTTATAAAAAGAATTTATAATTTTGTTCCAGCTTAGTGATTAAAAATTTAATCAGAAAAAAAACAAAATTTACCTATTACAAGGCCAAGTAATCAAAAATTGTATTCAGTATAATTTACCCATACCAGTGAATGAGTAATATAATTAGTAACAGTATTTTTCTGAGTGACAGCACATGTATTAACAGAATACAAGATAAAATTAATTATTACTGTTAAAACATCTTTAATGTAAAATATACAACTATTGATTTCACAGCACGACAAGATATCAACAGTTAATGACATTTAGCCACCTCATTACTGAAATGAATTATAAAACATTATGAAACCAATCACACAAAAATTTATTTGATATAATATAAATGCCCTTACCACACAATGAGTGGTTTTTACTGCTTTAGAAATACAGTAAAGTTCGTATCGGTAACCTGCAGAATGAAAATGATGTACAGAAATAATTTTATGTTAGTAAATAATAGTCAAACTTGTCAACATTTGAAAAATACATAAATGACCTTTTAATAAAACTGCAGTAAAATGTAAATTAATATTAAATATATTTAAATAAAATGGCTACCAGAAAATTACATTATGTATGCAATTCTCTGAAGCAATAAGAAAAATCAAAGTTATCTTTGGTGATATAAAAAAGTTTAGAATTTCATTTAATTCACCCTAAAAATTTTTGTTCTGCTCCTTGAGAGTTCATAATAGTATATTAAATTTTCAGGACAGAATAATTGCATAACACTAAGTGAATGAGGCCAATACATGATTTCTGGTATTCAACGTAGAACCAAAACAAATGTACTGAGATAAAATGGTTAATTTGTTAACCTCAAAAATCACACATTAATTCCAAAAGCATTGCTCTCTCAGTAGTGTTTGGCTAAAATATATGTAGTTTATGGGGTTAGCTGGATTCTGTTCCTGTAGTACAAAATATTAGAAACATTCATGTTCAAGAAATTACTACACTTATCCACCACACAACAGCAAGTGAAATTCACTGGGCCTAACATGGCCACCTTTATTGAAAAATCATGCAAAGATTGCAAAGAATGGCTTTACAGAACAAAAGACCAACATGTCTCCTTCACACCTAGATTAGGTGTTACAAATGTACAAGTTCTGATACAAACTTTGCTTAAATAAATTTTTAAGTTCAGGTGCACTGGAATCATTATTATACACACACTGAACAAAATATTGAGTTAAATTCAATATCTTCCAGATGCTTAAATATGAATGTTGCAATAGCTTTATTTCTTTATTATTTTTAATAAATGTTCATATCTATGCATTAATAAGTAATTTTAGTACAACTAGAAAAATTAAGGTTGATGTGATGTGTCTAAAATGTACTTAAAATATTATTCAGAAATACGATTTTGCTGTTTTAATACTTAAAAGAAAACAAACAGTAACTGATTACAATGCTCTAAAACATTATGGTCACATTTTTCAGATAAATGTTTCATTTCCAAGATCTAATAATGGCCATTTGGTCAACCTAACACACACACTATTTATATTACCACCATGACTGAAGCTACATGAAACAAAAATACTTTCTTACACCAATCATAACTCAGCTAATCTCCTCTTAAACTCCAATAATGTTACAATTTCAACATCTGAAGGAAAACTATCATATTAGAAAAATAACACTACATTAACTGAAGTAATGTCCGAGTTTTCTGTACCTTAAGCAATGAGTATTATATTACACATCTGTTTGCAATTTTATTTTTTGATCCTTGTTGTTAAGTTTTAATTATCTTGTAATTTTGTATTTAAATAAACATGCATATATATTATTAATAAAACAAATGTATATATATACACACACACACATTTTTTTTTAAATTAGCAATGACAAAATGCAAGTAAAAATGTATGTGTAGCTTTTGTTATGATTGATTCAAGAAAAATATTAAAAGCAGCAAAACTAGTAATGGAAAATGAGCAAACTTTCTTCCTTATGCCTCACTTGAACCTGTACATCTCTCAAAAACAAACTACATTTATACCTTTTGGTATGCTATGTTTTCAATCTATGTTATTTTACAGCATTGTATTATTGATCTATTAGTAGGTTTGACATGACTTAACATTCAGAACATTCTTCAAAAGTTTAGAACAGTTTAAGTAGTAGAAGAAATTAGTTAGAGAAGATGATTAGTGATTTTTGTGTCTGTTAAGTAACACGAGTTCTATAGTAGAGAGTAATTACTTGAGTCACTCATAAATTAGTTCAATTGAAGAATATAAAGTTTGTGTTCTCAATGACATAAAATATATCTTGTACATTATGTAAAATATAAGAAATTAGTAAAATATGTGAAATTATATGTTTATTGCAAAGTTATTCCTATCGGCCAACACTAGTCAAGTCAACTTATAGTTGAAGAAATAAAACATGTTCAGTATCATTAACTGGACTGCAATATGTATTATTCCTTTCAAAAGAAATCCGAGAGAGATAAATAACAATAGAAAATATTACAAGAATTAAAAAGAAATGAAAAGGATACCTTTAATGTAGTTCAAAGCATCCAAAATAACAACTACATCCTTGGATAATGTTCTGAAAAAATATTACAACAAAAAATTTGAACATACACTTGCTAACAGTCAGACAAAGACCACTATTAGATTATTTAACTTGAAAAAATCTTCATTCAGAGAATTTTTTTTAATTTAAAGGTATGCTGTTACAAGTTTCTTTTAACATTTTTTGTCCTTTAACTAAAATTTTAAATATAATTTTCTTACCAAGTTAACTTCTAAAACATTAATGTACTGCAAAAGGTAAATGGTTTATTTAAAGTAAAAACACAAAAAAACTCAGTTTTCTTTATTAACTAATGAAGAATGTACATCACTTACTGAATGTTTTCATTAATTTTCAGCAACTTCTCTTTGTGATAAGTAAAACAAACATAACACCTGTTTATGCAGTGACATGTCTACTTTTAAATATAGTTTTTTATTTTTACATTTATTATTCTTTTTGAGAAAAATATTAGGAAATACAATTTATATTTGTTTTATAAACACACACACATACACTCAGGTTTTACCTATATGAGAATTCCATAACATAATACAATGATTTATTTTTTCCTAATTTTTCAAAGTCACAAGGCTAGTTATATAAAAATATTTTTATATCACTAAACAATATATATTTACATCTTAGTTTAATAAATGTATTTCTTTGATAAATTACCTTTGAACATCAGATTTCAATTCACTCCTCAATTCCTTTTCAAGTCTAAAATCTAAAACGTTACAAAAAATATTAAATAAATAAAAAGCAGCATTACCCCAAAGGTAATCATTTTATTTCACACACTAGCAAGTTCCAATTTCTCTTGAACTTAAGTACGACTCTTAAACAAGCTAAAAGTGTTGGTGGGCTGGATAAAAATTGTAAAATACTTCATTTAAACCTTAAAAATAAATATAACAATCCACTTTAACACCACAAATATTAATTACAATTACTAAAATTCAAGTCCACGATACTACTATCAAAGACCTAGAACAAGGAAGGTCACGGTGTCAACTTTAAATGGACTCTAATACAATAAGTACTTTGAGAGTCACTTATGTTTGATACAGTGCAAATTTACGACTTCACCTGAATATATGTTATTTCTGTCTAATAATTTTGCTTCGTCCGTCAGAAGAACACATTGTCTTTCATTCTTAAAATGTTCATAAAGCTCTTGAGCCCACGTCGATTTTCCACTCGATGGAAACCCACACAATAATACTAACGGCATCCTTACTCTTTTAATCTTTCACACAATTTAAACTGCCTTCAATTATTGATAAAGGAGAAATTTGGGCCATAGATGAATATAGTAGTTCTCGTTTGTGTCAAGCGGCGGCGTTATAAATGTGATTTTTATAATGATTAGTAACATATGTATTAGCCTTAAATTTACTTACTATACAAATTCAAATAAAACTAATGACAGATTTTTTAAACAAAAGACATAAATCAATTTTCGTTTTTGCAATTATTCGCCTAAATTATTAATTATTTGAATAACTAAGATGTGTCGGGTCGACTCTATTCAATGATTCGCCACAATTCTATTGATGAAAATAATGTGGCAAAGGTTAAAGCAAATATATCCCACAATTAGAGCCATAATGGTGCACATGATTAAATTTGCTATAGACTTTAAATTAATTCAGACCCCAACATTTATATGAAAATCAAAATAAAAAACTAGATACTTTAGATTTTCCAGGAACAGTGCATAACATCAAATCATATGGTACGTTTACAAATATATTTGTCGCACTGTAGCGAAACTGTTATAAGTAAATATGTTGGCAATCTGTGGAACAATTATTATATACTATCTGATATTATTTTTATTTCCTCAAAACAGTTTAATGGCTGATCAGTATGAACAGTATATATTTTAAAATAGTTAGTATCTGATACTTTCGTATCACATGGAACTATAAATTTGCATTATCTCTCACCACTACCAGAAATCGATATCACTTTGAGCACGTATCCGACCTTCTTGATAAAAGATATATCAGTCTCCTGGGATGGCTCATTTATTTGTATATACTGATATAAGTTAAGGATTTTTCTTTCCTGTAAATGTTTTTTCGAATAGTTGGTGATACATGCAGTGTTTGATTAAGATATATTATACTTTAACGCTTTATCTGAATTTCGGTGGTAAATCGGATATAAAGAGTTTGTTACGCTTGAATGGAACCTAGCTATTTTTCTTCTTTCTATAACCATTATGGCCACATTGAAACTTTCCTAGTAACTTAGCGAACAGTTTTCTTTTTGCATGTGTACCGTTAGAAAAGCGTCTTTCTCGTCAAATGTAGTAATCTATTTCAGAAACTTACGTTATGTTTGTTTTGAAAGTTAGTTATACCTGTGAATATTACTTTTCTTTGGAATAGAACCTTATCCTCTCAGATCACACGAGACCTAAATATCGGCCAAGATCGTCGGTGGAGGTACAGATAATTATTGTCTTTTCCAATGCTAACGTTTTAAAGTGAGGCTTATCTTAATCTCATCAGGTAGTAAACTTAAAATCGCTGCAGAATCAAATGACTGCTTTTTTGTTTTTGAATTTTGCACAAAGCTACACGAGGGCTATCTGCGCTAGCCATCCCTAATTTTACAGTGCAAGACTTGAAGGAAGGCAAGTTGGTCATCATCACCCACCCCAAACTCTTGGGCCACTCTTTTACCAACGAATAGTAGGATTAACAATCACATTATAACGCCATCACGGCTAAGAGGGTGAGCACGTTTGGTGTGACGGGGATTCGAGCTCGCAACCATCATATTACGAGTCGAACACCTTAACCACCTGGCATACAGAGCCTCTAAATGACTGATTGTAATAGTGCTAAAAGTGAAGCACGTGACAATGACATTGTGGGCAATTTTTTATTTTTATTTTTCACAGACTTTTTGACTCATACATTTATTTTCCATGTTCGAAATTGTTATTTGCATTTTTTGCGGACGCTTTAAAACTTCAGTAAAACATTAGTGTACCTGAATATACTATATACTGAATACCACAAGTTTATTTCATATTATTGGGGTTAATTTTATTATCATTTCTAATAGTATTACTATTATCTAATGATAAAATAATTTAGTGAAATGTAATAAAGAGTTAAGTTAATAACATTAAACTAGGTTAAAGAAATTGCAGTGCATATAATTGTTTCTATTTTAGTATTGGTGTTATTTACAAATAAATTAATTAGCGGCAAGGTGGATTTTATTTCAGTGCGATAATTGAGATCTATGATTCAAACCACATCTCTTATTCTAGTTAGGACTAGAGTTAGTGTGAAAATCTGTGTTAGTGTTATTTATTTATTAGTTACCTTCATTATGTTAGGAGCACTTAATCTATATGAACCCAGCAGATATTACATGTAATTTTTGTAGTAATAGAAACTAAAACTTTCAAGTATAATGTAAGTTAACTCGTATAGGATTAATTTATTTTAAAATATTGTTATTATATTTTAAACATTGTTCGTTGCAGGGCTTGCATCAACAGGAGTGTAAACTATAGTTATAAATATTGATTAAATCTTCCCTAGTAACAGTAATTTCAAATCATTAGAGACAAGAAGGATAATTTGTTGTCCCTGCATATATGCCTCTTATAAAAAGTAAAAACGTCTTCTGTTATTTAGGAATGCTTATTCCTCCCATAAAATCCAAATCTCTGTTAGTATTACTGTCAACACTCAACAGTATCGTATTCCAAAATACAGGTTTGGATATACAAGGCTCTCGTTTTCTCACCCACCTTTAATAAAAAATAAATATTTGAGCTTACCATTTATGTTTTAGAAAATCATCATTTTCTGTTTATTTTCAAATTCATTTGCAGTGGCATTTCTCCATTGCTTCTTGTAAGTCAATCACCCTGTTATAAAATAAAACTTTTAACTGGAGCACGCAGGATTGTCTAAATTTTGAGTCTCTTTCTTCTCACTATATAACCCTTAAGATATATCACAAAAAAATCAATGGCTTTTATTCTATTGATTCCATAGTTAATATTTAATTCTACACATCTTAAAATTGCAGTTCATCCTATATCTTCTAAACTAATACTGAATATTCTTTGACTTTCTTAAGGTCTGTTATTTATTCTCCATACAACCATTAAAATTAGTTGGACTTCCAAAACTTACATTTATTAACTTTGTAAGTGAAGGAAATGAAACAATTAAACTAGTACATTGCATTATATTAGGGAATATATACTGTTTACAAAATGTATACAATTTTAAGAAATATTATAGTATGGCATAAAATATAAGTTTTTCATGGTTTGTATTAAAAACTCGATTACTGTGAAATAGCCCCCCACTAGTACAGTGGTAAGTCTATGGATTAACAATGCTAAATTAGGGGTTTGATTCCCCTCAGTGGGCTCAGCCTGATGTAGCTTTGCTATAAGAAAACACACAATACTGTGAAATAGGGATGCAATTTTAAGCTCTTCAGATAAGCAGAGGTCAAATAAATTAATAAGAAAAACTTGCTAATATATTAGTATTTATGCTAATAAATACATATTTTTAGATTGTTTCACTAGTCAAAAAATAAGTGATTAGTTCTTTGTCATTTGATATTAGTGACTGGTCAGTTGACCAACATCCCAGTCGTGTATTTAAATCTGAATTTTAATCTTTCTGTGATCCTTTTTATTTTATGGAAAATTGTAAACAGTGTCAGTTATAATGTAAACTTAAAATTGTCAAGATAATGAAAAATCATAGTAATAATAAAACTTCATCAGAAATGTATGTAATCAGCATGTGTATTATGTAATTCGGTATGGAAACATGAACTGCACATTTGCTGGGTGATTTGCTATTTGTGACAGGATTATTAGTTAGACATGATTCAAAGGAGGAAAAGAAAGTATAACCATATAGATACTGTTACAAAAGTAATGAGTTAAATGGGTTCAAATCCAATGCAGAATGTTCTATTCCTCAACAGTTATTGTGTCCTTCTCAGGATAGGGTTTATTCTCTACTACATAACAGAAACTACTAGATCATACTGATGATACTACACAATGTCAGGCCACCTTTTGGTGACTACCAGATCAACAACATGCACATACAACATTTGAGGACAAACAAAAAGAGACCAATTTGTCTATCTAGGCTGTCCCATTCATTAATATATAAAAGCCATCCTTCATCATTCAGATATTTATTAATTCTTCTCTCAAATTCGGCCCGGCATGGCCAAGCGTGTTGAGGCATGCGACTCGTAATCTGAGGGTCGTGGGTTTGCATCCCCATCGCGCCAAACATGCTCACCCTTTCAGCCATGAGGGCATTGTTATGTGATGGTCAATCCCACTATTCATTGGTAAAAGAGTAGCCCAAGAGTTGGCAATGGGTGGTGATAACTAGCTACCTTCCCTCTAGTCTTACACTGCTAAATTAGGGACAGCTAGCACAGATAGCCCTCGAGTAGCTTTGTGGGAAATTCAAAACAAAACAAATCTCTTAAATTCACTGCTTCTGAAAGCAATCTGTTCCAATGGCTAACTACATTGTTAGAAAACGTAAAACTGTCTTAGCTGAAAATGATTTCTCCCCTGTCAAGATTTGTATTTTTGCCTCCTTATTCTACTGTTCCCATCATTAAATAAATAAAATGATGCATCAACACTATAAGTTCCCTAATAGTTTTAAACACTTCAATCAGATTCCCCTTTAGCAAATTTTTTTTAAGAGCAAACAGTTTTGGAGATCCCAACCTGTCCACAAATGACAACTTTTCCAATAGAGGTTTTTTTGTTTTTATTCAGTAGACTTCTGAATGTTTACAATTCAATGCCTCTGTAAGTTAAGGTACTAAACACTGGACATATTATTCCAATTTTTGCCAAATTACTGACATATACAATGAAATAATAACCTAATTTGACTCGTATTTATTGTTTTTGTATAAACAACCTAAAATCCTATTTGCCAAACCACAAGCAACAGCTCATTGTTTTCAAGATGAAGGAGGATGAAAATCAAGATCCATTACACTGTCAGTTATTCCCCTCAATATTATACTTAAAATTTCAGTTGTGATAACTCTTGCATTAACTTCCATTTATTTTAAGCAGAATTGGCTTAAGGCAGATTCATAAGTTACAAAGAACCCACTGCAAAATCTCATGGGCACAAAAATTCTAAAATTAAAGTTTTGCAAATATGCTTATTTCTCAAATAATAATATTAATTTTGCCCATTATGTGTGGCAAATGGTGAAAGACTGTTTTCCAGACAAGAGTTGAAAAAAACATTTTTGGGTTCCATGATGGGTCAAGAGAGATTAAATGTTGTAGCAGTAATTTTTTGTAGAATATAAAATGGCCAGAGTAATTAATATGAACAAATTAAGGAAAGCCTTCTGTCTTGTTTGAACTTATTCCATTTTCTAAAG
Organism: Tachypleus tridentatus; assembly: GCF_004210375.1. Taxonomy (NCBI): domain Eukaryota; kingdom Metazoa; phylum Arthropoda; class Merostomata; order Xiphosura; family Limulidae; genus Tachypleus; species Tachypleus tridentatus. The sequence continues at coordinate 22,100,344 of NC_134833.1, read as the reverse complement.
ACTGATCTTTGTTGTTTTCTATTATGGTCCTTTCTTTTTATTCTGAATTTAAAGAAATTCTCTAAAATTTGGTATAGAAAGAAAATATGAAAAAGGGGCATTTTTTTGCACCCTTCAGTTTTTTAATTTAAACTGTCACAAATTGTAATTAAAAGTCATCCTGTTTTCTTGGTCACCTCATCACCAAATGATTTAAATTCCTTTGTAAATCCAAGATTAATCCAAGATCATAATATCTTAATTTGCAAATAATAGCAGATGAACTGCTAAACCAAGCATGTAACACAAAATGTTGGATTTATTTTAATATTATTTAATATTATTTTAATATTATTTCTAATGAAATAAAACTAAAGTATCCAAAACATACATTTTCATACATGTCTGAAGATGGCATAGTCTACCAAAACATCATGTTGTCACCTAAAGTACTCCTGAAGAATCTTCAGTTTTTCTGTTATAGTCATTCATTTTTATTTTAAACAAGTCTGATTTCTCGAAATATTCTTGTTATTTTTATGATATTTAAATAAAAATTACTGTTCTTACGAGGATATCTTTCATGAATATTATAAATCATAATATTTTTGTATTCTGAATTGTGTTTGTAAATCATAACTTATTTCTTGTTTTTATTTCAGCAGGTATTACCAACAGCAACAAGTTAACTTAAATTCTTCTTTTCTGATGTAATCAGTGAAAAATGTCAACTGGAGATAATTTCCCTTTGAGCAACACCATCCTACATCAATGTCGCTACCACAATCGGTGAGATCCATGTCATATTATGGATCTATAAATTCAGCTGTTCAGCCTGATATTATAGACAACAATATCCTTCAGGAAGGAAGTTCATTTGGTGACCACATATCTCCAGTTCGTCGGTTTTTCTTGTTGCTTACAACATTTGACTTTGTTTTGAATGTTCTCTTATGGCTCATCTGTACAATGGTAAGCTTAAATCTCTATGTTAAGTAAAAAAGAAAAGAATTCAGGCTTGGTATGGAATTTAAGAATGATGCCTGGTTGTTCAAGGACACGTGGTATGAACCTGATGCTGTATTCAATACCATTTAATGTCTGGAGGTTGCTGACATGTTTTTGTTTGTTTGTTTTTAGTTAGGAACTATGGGGCACTTTAATTTTGTTTTCATTTTGCAAAGAAAATAAAGAGTTGAGTTTATCAGTATTCATGCATAATATCAGAATACTGTGTATGAGACAATTTTACTAACATTTTGAATGAAACATACAATTTTGAAACATTAAAGTGTAAGAAAAATGTCCATTTACAGATTTAGACACAAGAACAAATACAGTTCTGGCTCCTTTAAGACTTATAAGAAATAAATAAATAGATATTGGATTTCCAGATATTATTCAGTCTTTGTCACCTTTACCAAGACTTGGAGACTCTGACCTGATATTTTTAACAAATATTTTAAAATCTTTCATTGTTTTAAACTTAAAATACTGAACAATCTGCCAAGTTATATGTAAATGTACTAAGAGTAGAATACCTTATGTTGGTATAGATTGCCCTAAACTGATCAGTTTTGTCTGAGTTTAGATAATTTTCATCCAGCACATGGTGAAGAGAGTCATTAATATCATTCTAGTTCTTCTTTTAGCCTCTGTCACTCTGTATATATACTAATGGGATGTTCCAATTGTGCAAGGTTGTTGACAGCACAACTCTCAAAAAATATTTCCTGTTTTCAGAGCCATCTTTCCTTTACAACTTGTATCACTGTAGTTTCTCTTACCACTGTAGACTAGATGTAAACATTGATTTTATGCTATTTATGTTTTTGAAACTTTGTTTTGTTTTACGTTAATTTTCTTTTATGAATTTTATTAACTTTAATTTTAACATTTTTACTGGATGTCTGGCACAGATAGCCTAGCTGGTTTGTGCCATGAAACACCAAACCAACCAACCAGAACCATCTTTAATGGAAGTTAAAAAAATAACTCTTATTAAATAGTTGAGAATAGATTAGTAATTTGCTTTGTTAAAACTAATCTGTTAAAGCCACATCATAAAGAGTGTGTACAGTGTCATTCTTGTCAGTAGTACATTTCTTCTACAGTGGTTATATCATTGGTAATATACTAATGTAAACTATTAGTAGCTATATTCTTTTTTTTTTTTAAACTTACATATCTTATTCATCTTCTGAAGTCATCTATTAAGATATTTTGGTGATATACAGTTTGTGCTTACTTCTTTAAATTTGAACAAAGTGTGTGGGAAAAGGCTTTAGTAACTACTAACAGAGTAAATCATAACCTTGTAATTGATGTTAGTCTGATACCTTTAAGGCTACCTTTATGCACACTTGACATAACATTACCATTACATTGATTCTGTTTCTTGTTATAGTTAACTGGTGAAAGTGTACAAAATGCCTTCAAGAAAGAAGTCATTTTCTATTCCTTCGAATCATCCCTGTTTGATATTGTGGTAAGTATTTGTTAAACACTTGTGAAAAAAAATTAGAAAATATAAACAAAGCTGGTCTTGTATAGTACAGTTATTTTAACTCTTAAATATTTAGAAATGTGCAAAACAACAAACTGAAATGGTTAAATATTATTGAACTATTAGTTGGATACTTTCATTATTAATAGTATTTTTATACCCAATTCCAGTAATGTTTTTGTGAGACTGAATCTGCTCTGAGGACATAAGTTATTTCTGTATCCATACTTTAAATGAAAAATTTAAAATAATTTTGTTAAATCTAAAAAATATTAATAAAATTATTATGAAAATTGTAGCCAATAATATTAACTCTTTTAAATCTTCAGTTTATGGGTCTTCTGCTGGAATTATTATCGTGATTTCCTAATAATTATCACTATGTTTTAGTTCAGTTTCTTATTTAATTTTGTGGATAATTGCAAGGTTTGTGTTAATTTTCAACCAAAAGGGACATCAATGTTACTAGATGTTGTCACCATTTGATTTTTAAATCAGGATTTTCATCTGAATTCTAGCAGCATCTGCTTGGGTTTTAGGAGTTAATATATCTAGCCAGAGAAAAAAACTTCCTAAATATTATAACAAAAGAAATTAGCTGTTAATAGAAAAGGACCATTGTGTAGCATAATTTACAGAACACACAAACACCCTTTGCAATTGTTGTACGACTCACAATACTATGCAATACATGCAACCTGCATAAGTGTCCATTTATTTTTGCAGCTCTGCACGTCTAAAAACAGAAACTGTTTGAAATAACAAAAAAATAATCCTCAAATAAGAAAATATTTGCACTAAACAAAAACAGTTCTGATGAGGTTTATAAAATTTAAATAATTCATCTTGTATGACCTCTTCAGATGTTATAGTTCCAGTTTAGTAACATCTATAAACCTAAAGAAAAAGCAACAAATCTATGAACATTGTCATTATTATTATTTTTTTACCTAGTCTAATACTCTACAGTTGCAATGCAACACATACAAGAAAAAAAGTTCATTGTTCACAAATGTTAATGATAATGCATCTTCTTGCAACAATGCTGAAATTTTATTTATTCATGAAAGATTAGCTAAGATACAAAATTTGGTAATGTTTGAAGGAACATTTATTTTCCAGTCATGAGTATATCCCTTGGTGTGGATTTGTGTATGTGGTGAGGGGACCTCCCAGGGAAGGTTTTCTTCTTTCAGTTTACCTCCTCTGGGATCTAAACATCCACCCACATGTTTGCCATGCATGGTGACTCATGTAGGGGAGGAGAGGATCCCAGTGGTTGAGGGGTCAAACTCTAATACACCACTTTGGCCTTGAATTCCTGTAGATGGGTGGCCTTGGGGTGCCCCCCTTGGGTCAGTTGGCTGGTCCACTTGGGCTAGGGTCAACCAAGTACCAGTGTTGGATGTTCTCAACAGGCTGTGTGATGGACGAGTGCATAAAGGGGTGGCACTCTTGGTTGATCAGCATGTGCCCACCCTGTCTTTGCCATTTTTCACACCATTGGATGCTACAGCTATCCATGTTTCCTTGGGTCATACCATCATTGTTTGTTCTCTCTACCTGTCACCTGGAGAGACATATAATCAATCAGACCTTGATGCTCTCATTGAACAGATGCCGTCTCCCTTCTTAATCCTGGTAGACTTTAACGGATGTCAGCCCCTCTGGTGAAGTGCTGATGTTGATAGGAGGGGTCACTCTGTAGAGCATATGCTCTCTGATTACAACCTTTTTCTTTTTATTGCTGGTTCTTATATTTATTTTCATGCACCTAGTCAGTCTTTTACTGCTGGTGATCTCTCAGTTTGGTCCCCTTCACTATTTTCACACTTTTCATGGAGGATTGACAATAATCCACGAGGCAGTGATGATTTTCCTATAATTTTGAGAGAAACTTGCCATGGTCGATGCTACCTGACCTGCATGCCCTGGTGGAAGCTGGATAATGCAAACTGGCCCTCTTTCACTGCTCTTGCAGAACTTGATCCTGCCATTGTCTGTAAGCCATCAATAGATGTCTGTGTGGCAGCAGTAAGTGACTGTATTATACAAGCAGCTGCTCAATGTATTTCTAAAATCTCAACATCTTTCCACAATATCCTCATCTGTGAAGGAATCCTGCCTGCCACATGGCACGGAAGGCTCAAAAATGGGCCTGGGATACTTTTTGTAGATATCCCACACTCTACAATCGCATTGTTTTCCAGCAGGCCCGTACACATGCTCGGTAGGTAAGATTACAAAGCCAGAAAGAATCATGGATTAAGTTCACAACAAACATATCTTCTACCACTAGTTCTGAAGTCATATCGGATAAAATTCAAAGAGTCAGTGGCCAATATAATTTTGTCCCCTTCTCGATCTTGCTTTCTGATGGTCAGGAAGTAGCTGATACCTAGAGCATCGCCAATGCTCTAGGTGAAAGTTTTTGCCAGGTATCTAGCACTTCTGCTTCTTTTTTCACCTTCTTAGCCATCAAGACTCAGTCAGAGTGAACACCTCTTTCCTTTCAAGCTGATTGTCTCTGTGACATTTACATTGGCAGAACTCAAACTGGCCCTTCACCAGTCTGGCAGCACATCAGTTGAACCTGATGATGTACACTATGAAATGCTGTGCCATTTATTTCCTGCCTCTCTTGCTTTTTTTCTGATTGTTTTTAACCAGATATGGCAGGAGAATGTTTTTTCTGATGCCTGGTGCCAGGCTATTGTTCTACCTTTCTCTAAGTCAGGGAAGGATCCAGAGTTTCCTTCCAACTACCGTTCTGTTGCTTTGATGAGCTGTGTCTGTAAGACCTCAGAGAGGACAGTTAATGCTTGTCTTGTTTGGTTCCTCAAATCAGTCAACCTCCTCTTGCCCACCCAGTGTAGGTTCTGAAAACAGCACTCCACCATAGACCATCTGATTTGACTTGAAACATCAGTCAGACTCCAAGTTCCTGTAGAAAAGAACGGGAAAGTGTTGAACTCACACTAACTTCGAATGTCCTGTCTATTAAAACGTTTTTAATAAAAATGGGCAAATGGCCACATAACCATATATATGGAGGTCTTACAAAATGCCATACCTCAATGTTGTATCACAAGCCTTTCTCAAATGACAACATCTTGTGTCAATATTCTCTGACATTGAGAAGGCTTGTGATACAACATTGAGGTATGGCATTTTGTAAGACCTCCATATATATGGGTTACATGGCCATTTGCCCTTTTTTTTTAATTTTTTAATAGACAGGAGATTCCAAGTTAGTGTGAGTTTGACACTTTCCCGTTCTTTTCTACAGGAACTTGGAGTCCCTCAGGTCTGTGTTTTGAGTGTCACACTTTTCATTATAACGATTAATGCCATCACTGAACAACTCCCTTTCACTGTTGTAAACAGGCTCTGTGTCAATGACTTTCATGTCTCATGTCATTTGTTGAACACGAGGTATATTGAGCAGTAGCTACAGACAGCCTTCAGTCATTTACTGGAGTGGACCACAGCAAACGGCTTTAACTTCTCTCTCTCTCTAAAATTGTTTGCATGCACTTTTGCTGCCAGTGGGGTATTCATCCTGATCTCAAACTCCATATTGATGAAGTTGTGCTGCCCTGAGACAAAGTTCTTGGGGCTTATCTTTGACCATAAGCTGACCTTTATACCACACATTCAACAGCTACGGGTCAAATGTACAAGAACACTGAACATCCTCTGTGTCTTCTCTTCCACCACTTGGGGAGCAGGTCGATATTCTATGCTGAAGATGTATCATTCTCTTATTTGATCGAAACTCGACTATGGATCACTGGTATACAGCTCTGCCAGAACATCAGCCTTAAAGATGCTGGACCCCATTCATCATCAAGGACTTTGGCTCTGCACTGGGGTTTTCCACACTTCCTCAGTTTACAGTGTATACATTGAATCTCATGAACCTTATTTGCACCTCCGCTGTTTGCAACTAACTTTATGCTTTAAAACTTCCTTACCAAAGCATCTCACCTGTGGTAGCATTTTTTTTTTTGTTGGGCCATACTTTTTCAGAACAAACAATCTGCCATTTCTCCTTTTAGCCTTCATATACAGATGCAGCCCATCCCACCATGGAGTCTTACATTCCCCAAATGTGACCTATCTTTAAGTCATCTGAGAAAAGCATACACTCCTGATTGGAAATACTGTCAGTTATTTGCTGAACATCTTTTGAACCATTGTTTCATTCCTATTTATACAGGTGGTTTGAAATCAGGTGACTCTGTAATGGTTTGTTGTGGTTCGGTGGTTGCGTGCAGAATCCCCTCTACAACTTCTGTGTTCACTGCTGAACTATATGCCATTTCTCTTGCCCTGGATCACATAGAAGCTAAGCAGTATTGAAATTGCACTATTTATACTGACTTGCTTAGTTTTGTACTGGTCTTGGAATAGCTTCATGTTAGTTCACACCCTGTTCTTGCCGATATTCAAAACCAACTGGCCCATTTCTCTTAACAACTACTTCAAATCCACTTTTTCTGGATACCAGGCCACATTGGCATTCGTGGGAAAGAACTTGCCGACACCTCAGCTAAATCTGTCTGCTCTGGCACTATCACTGCTGTGCCTGTTCCATACATGGACTATGATCCTGTATTCAAGGCTTGGCTCTGTGCCAGCTGGCTGTTGACTTGGAGTGAGCAATACAAAAACAAGCTTTCCCACATAAAACCTTATATTGGACTTTGGCTGTCTTGCTTACTTCAGGATCAGAAAGAGGAAATTGTTCTAACTAGACTACGCTTTGGTCGCAGTTTTTTAACTCATCATTTTCTTTTATCTAGAACTGATGCACCAACATGTTGTCTGTGTAACACTCAGGCCAAAATAAGCCACATTTTATTTTCTTGCCGTTGTTACGACTCTCAACGACGGAACTATTTTAAACATGTTATCTCCCAAGGTTTGTCCATAACATTAGATAGTGTTATTGGTTATAGTGACACTGTCCACTTTGGAAATGTTTTTAGTTTTTTTAAAAGCCATTAATCTTTTTAATGCCATTAAGGTTTTTAATTTTTAAGTTAGACCTTTTTTAATGTGATTCCCTTTTAAGAAATACAGTCCATCTACTTCGATTTGAAATTAGAATATAGCTGTAGCATCAAATAACTCAAAACTAGGACTAGAAAGGCCACCTTCAGGTGACTAACACTGCTGTTTTAACTACCCATTTGAACTACCCATTAGTCATCCTGGTGAGTTATTATTAAAATTTTGCTACAAGTCTTTTAGAACTTTTATTACTTTACTTTTTGAAAACGGCTATGATGTGAGATAGCTCGGAACCAGGACTGGAAAGTCCAACTTCAGGTGACTGACGGTGGTTTTTGTGCTTACCTGTTAGTCTTCCTGGTGAGTTATGATAATTATAATTATGCTACAGAAAGTTCTTTACAACTTGTATTGCTGTAGTTTTTCTCTTAATGTTGTAGACTAGATGTAAACATTGGTTTTATGCTATTTATTTTTTTTAAACTTTGTTTTTTTTACCTTAATTTCCTTTTATGAATTTTACTAAATTTACTTAAACTTTTTACTGGATGTTTAGCACAGACAGCCTCGCTACTTTGTGCCATAAAACACCAAATCAACCAACCATTAGTGTATTATCTCAGCCAAATGTATTATTAATTGAAATTCATCATAATGTATCAAGTTTTATCATTTCCAAATGAAGTAATGAAGTTTCTACATTTTGTTAATTAATTTATTTTTTACTATTCTTCATAAATTAAGCTAAAGTGAATTTTTATGAGAAGGAATAAAACCAGCTATTAAGGAGTCTTTGCTAACTTCATCATGAAAAGCCTATTATTATGATAAAGCATCTGTGCACACTAATATTTGTGAGCTTACTGGTTAGTTTTATTTTAGTTTTTGTTTTTACATTATTTACATAATTGTAGATCAGTAATGAAGATATAAATTATTGTATTATTTCAACATTTTTAAGTTAATTAACATTAGAAATTCTTAATGTTCTATATTTCAGCTGAAACAACATTAGGGCTAATTGGTAACACATCTGGTTTCAGGCTAAACTTAATGAGTGAGAAACATGCATCTTTAACTCAGTGCATGTAATAGTCTTTATCGTAATCACCAATCAAACCATCAATCGTGGTGTCTCCCCCAGTCCTGAGGGTCAAAGCCTATGGTTTGTTGTTTAACATCTTTTACTGCCTTGATCAGTTTTCCCAATTAAAGATCTTACCTCTGAAACATTTTATAATATTATTGAGCCCATGAATCTCTCTCAACCTTTTGTTTATGTGTCCATTATAGTGCATCTTTCATTTCCTAGGTGTGTCCAGTAGTTGTCTTTACAAGTTTCAGTACTTTCTTTGTAGTTTTTCTTTACTGTGTAGTTGCTATTCTATATTTTTCCAGAATGCCACATTTCAAATGAATTTTTTTTTTAAGAATACATGCTCTATAAGTGGTAATCATATAATATTTCAAAAAATATTTTTTACATGTACACCTGTATTGTCAGTAAGATGTAATTCTATTGTAGGTGGTATCATTGTGGAGGTTTATTTTTATTTTGCTTGCCTATGGACTTTTCAGGATGTCCCACTGGTGGATGATAGCAGTGAGTAATCATTTGTTTTTGTTAGTTCAACATATATTTGCCACAGTGAACGTACAAGTACCAATGTGTACAATATATACTGTTTTTGTTTTTGTTGAGACACGTATATTTAATTCTATTTGAGAAACAACTATAATAAACATTCGTTTGTATTAACTGAGTGAGCAATCTTCTTGTGTTTTGCTCTAAACTTTTATTTTTACCTTTCTTTCATGTGATTTGCCTGTTATGCACATGTGTATTAATGAATGTTTGCAGATAAACTTGACTTTTTACTTGATACAGTTACAATATTGCTGTAAGTTGTATTTAATAATGCTTATGATACAAAGCATGATAAAATTTCAAAGTTCAATAGTGAATTCTAAGTCTACAGAAATCTTTTGTATAACTGTGATTGTCACTTAATGATATTATGTGAATGGTCAGTAGATAGTCTGCTGTAAGTCTGATATTATATGTGTGGCCATCAGATGGCCAACGACAAATCAAATATGTGTATGATCAGTACATAACTAATAGTAAGTTTAATATCATGTATGTGGTCAGTATGTAATTAATAGTAAGCCTAATATTATGCGTGTGGTCAGTACGTAACTAATATTGAGTGTAATATTATGTGTTCAGTCAGCACGTAACTAACAGTATGTCTTATATTATGTTTACTCATTTATTAATGAAATTTTCTCCAGAATTACTTCACTATTTTAACACTTCCAAAGTTAATGTTTATTTTCAAAATCCCAGTGAACTAAGAAATGTGCACTTGCAGTCTGAGGGTTGTGGGTTCAAATCTCTGTCCCACCAAACATGCTTGTCCTTTTTAACTGTGGGGGCATTCTAATGTAATGGTCAATCCCACTATTTGTTGATAAAAGAGTAGTTCAAAATTGGTAATGATAACTAGCTGCCCTCCCTCTAGTCTTTCGCTGCTAAATTTAGGAACGGCTAACACAGATAGTTGTTGTGCAGATTTACTCAAACTTCAAGCAAACAAAAATTATGTATATTTGTCAATTTTTAAAAATATGTTTATTTAGACATTGTATTTTGTTTTTACCTAGGTAACCACAACTGTTACTGGAATTTTTGTCATATGTAAAGTATTTTTCTACCAGGTAAATATATTGTTTTGTTTCTTGAATATCTGCTGAAGTAACCCATTCTAAGATTAGCATCTTTGACAAATCATGTACACCTGTATGCTTCAGTATTTTACAAAATGATCTTTAGTAATTTTCATTCATTTTCAGGGTTTTGATGTTGCAATTTTTTTAGCTAATATTTATCAGTCCCATGTACATGTTGCTAGCTTACTATTTTCTGTACTTATTGGTTTGAGGAGCAGTTTTCAGATATAAATAAAATTCATGTTTTCCATTTTTGTTTTGTTTTTAAACACTTCCAGTGATGTGGGTAATTCAGTCAGTGACACTTAGGCTAAAAACCTGAATGTTATGGTATTTGTACATGTATGTATTAATTCTATGCTGTATCTCTCATATGGTTTATTAAAACTTATTTCACTCTTTGGTATTTAAATTAGAATGATACAATGACTGTGTTTTTCCACTGTGATTACATGGATACTAAGTGTTTGTCACTGTTAGATAATAATACAAAAAATATTTTTCCATGGTTAATTATAATGCTAAAAATGCATAGGATTGATTTATAATGATACTAAGGAATAATAAATTTATAAAGAAAACTATTTGCTCTTGAGTGTAATGTTTTTGAGACTAAGAGATTTAGAGTAAAGTTTTGTTTTTTAAGTATTTCACAATGACACTTTATTGTAAAATGGTTAAGACACTTAACTCGTAATCTGAGGGTCACTGATTTGAATCCCCATCCCACCAAACATGCTCGCCCTTTCAGCCATAGGGGCATTATAATGTGACAGTCAATCCCACTATTTGTTGGCAAAAGAGTAGCCCAAGAGTTAGAGGTGGGTTGTGATGACTAGCTGCTTTCCCTCTAGTCTTACACTGTTAAATTAGGGATGGCTAACACAAATAGCTCTCACATGGCTTTGCGTGAAATTAAAAAACAAAAACAAACAAGCTTTATTGTAAGAAGCATGTTAAATGTATGGAAATAAAAATAAAGAATTACTTCCATGTTTGTATATATGAAAAATATGTACATAGAAACATTTGAGTGTCACAAAGGTAAATGTTACAAAAAAATGTATTTTTATAACCACATTTTATTTTCCAAATCTTTATTGTGTGGAATTCTTAATAATTTGTAGCCAAATATAAGTCTTTACCTATTCATCTTTGATAACATAATGTACTACAGAGTTCTGTAGTATTCTACATTCTATTCTACATTTAAAATAATAAAAGGAGAAAGAATGAATAGTATGTGTCTTAAGATGTGTATTAAAACTTTTAATAAAGTAGAGAAAAATGTTTTGACCTTTGTAGGTCATCTTCAGGATAAACATTTTCTTTGTTAACCTGAAGATGACCTAAGAAGGTCGAAACATTGTTCTCTGTTTTATTTTAATAAAAGTTTTAATACCTGTATCATCTGTTTTGAGATACAGTTTTATTTCAAGTGGGTTTCTCATCATCATGAGTAATTTATCTGTTGATACAAATATAATTTGTCTAAATGAGTTTTCTGTATTTTTTCATTTTACTCACATACAGAGTCAGGTTGCATTCTTACACAATTATGAACATATAGTTATTCGTTTAGAAGTGATAGTCTAAAGTAATTTTAATGTGATAATATTGTTTCATAGAAATCTATAAAGTAAAAAACTTTTTATTTTGATTTCTTTCTGTATTTGATGAATTTGGATAACTAACATTTTCTTAGGATCTGTCTGATGTCACATCGGTAAATAAAGCTCAGTGAATCTGTTATTTACTTTGATTTTGAATTATTCTAAAAAAAATGTTAATTTATTATATAATGACTGATTTTGTGAGAAAAAATTGTTTTTTTCGAACATTTTTTTTTCTCACATGAGCATTTGCTGTTGATATGACTTATTAATCCTAGCAATGCATGGTGGACAATATTACAGATAAAATATTGATAAATTGTTTTATCATTGTATTACATCATTTTGAGTTCATAGAATTTACACATGGAAGTTAAAAGCTGTATTTACAAGAACCCTATCAGGATTTTTGATGCTAAAGCATCTACAAAATGACAAGTTTCTTTTTTCTCATTAAGTTCTTCCTGCATTTCATGTTGTAAATATTATATCATCAGTGGAATACACCATATAAAGACCAAACACCTTATACCATTGTTGTGGTCCTGTTGATTGCCTCCTTTGTTATGTCCTGGGCAGAATCATGGTTTCTCGACTTCAGAGTTGTGCCTTGTGAAGAGAAAGCATCATTATTGCTTGGTAAGCCCATTATGTCGTATAGTTTAATGTCGATAAACCAGAGTGTTCAACTTCATGGAAAATCATTGAATTTAAAGTGTTAAAGTTGAAGAAAATTGTGAAAAATCCTATTTTTTCTATCCCTGCGCACTTAAACCATTCTGTTTAACAGTATCTGTTTTGTTATCTTTTAAAATACTTTTGATTCCACTTTATTTTGTTAGTTAGTAATTATCCAATTCATTACATTTGATGATAACATGGATCAAATATTCTTTTACAAATAAAAATGCTACTGTTTATTGTCTACCATTAATATGCACTGTCATTACCAGATTATAAACTGAAGTGAGGGATATTGTTAGGATTATAAAGAAACATTGAAATGTCACTGTGTAAATGTTTTAATCTATATATATAAAGCAGAGTCATCTGTTTTATTTGTGTGATTGAATGTCAGAAGATTTTAACCAATATTGATGAACTCCAATACAGCACTTCCTTTGGCTCCTAACATTAGCTATTATCATTCATTCAGCCCTCTATGTGCAGCAGTTTTATTTACACATGCTGTAAGCCTTCTGTCCCTTCCCCATTGGAATCACATGATTTCAATATGTCAGTTATTTAAAACATCATCTGTAACTTCTTCACCAATAGGAATATAGTACATTACTTGGTGCATGTGGATCCCTCCATGCACCTCTACTAAGTTATCACTTTTTGTTTCACAGTGCTTGTGCACAGACTTGTGTTTTTTTACCTTACTTTACCTCATTTCCTCCTGAGCATGCTGAACTGATTCAGGCCAACAGGGACTTTGATTGCCTGTTTCCACTTCCTGATTTTACTCTTCCTTCCAATACCTTTCGTGAGGGTTCAGTTCAGCCTTCCATGTTTTTTTAGACTTTGTTTCTCAGGTATGTGATGGTTTATCCCCACATTTATTTGTCAGGACCCACATCCTTCCTTACTGTATGAACATTCCTGTTTGTTTTTCTCCCTTCCCAGACTCTTGGGTCCATGCTGAAGAATTTGCCTCCTAGTTAATTGATGTCTATAGCAGGCCTCATTTCCCATGTGCTTTGGATCAGTTTGTCCTTGCTTATCTAGGTGCAGACTGTCCTTATTTCTATCAACAACTGTTGATCTCTGTTTTTTCTTATTTGGGGAATGAGCCCGAAATCTCCTGTCAGCTTAACCTGTGCCCATTTTTCATGTCTAAGTTTTACCCTCACAACTTTTTTGTGGTAACTTTCCACTATTCATCCCCTATTTGAGGCTTTTCACAGAAACCCTGAGGGGCCTTCTGGGGACATTCTCTCTCCTTACCTCCACATTAACTCATTAGTTGTCTTCATCTCTGGCATTATGTATGTGGTTTTTCTGTTGTTGGGACCTTCTAGGTCAGGATTCCACCTTATTGAAGGCCTGTTTACATACACCATATCTCCGAAATTTACATGTGGCTCATTTTTGGCATTTGAGTTTTGTACATTTCCAGAGTTTCTGGAATCTTGACTAGCATCAGCCCCACAACAGTCAACCCTTTCCCATCTGGTAGCCTATTTGTCTTGGTTAGAGCCAAGTGTTGTACCTGTTACAGTGTCCTGTCCTTCCACTTTCCAACCCTTGCCTGTCCCAACTTCTTGAAGTGCCACAGCTTGTTTTCCTTGATGATGCATGTAATGTCTCCAACAGTACTGGTGACAACCTGGTGGGCTCTGGTCCAGCAGGAGCTCGATTTGTGGCCTTTCTACATCTACAGGTTTCTTTGTCATGGATGTTTGGTTCTTCAAGTTTTATGTAAAGGATTTGAGATCCCATGTCTTACCACACCTCTCTTGTCTCCTGTACCCTTTTCCTTCCCTCCATCTCAGGATCCCATTGTTTGTCATAATTGGTTTAGGACCTCTTCACTCAACAAGTATTCAAACCTCATTCCCTTCAGTCATTAGGTTTTTACTCCCAGTTATTTGTTGTCTGCAAGAAAACCAGATACTGAAGGCCTGTCATTGATTTGTCTCACCTCAGTCACTTTGTTTGCCTTCCATATTTTACCACACCTCCCTAAAATTTGTAGATACCTCTCATATTAAGGTACACTTTATCCTTCATAGAGTGTAGTTCATTCCACTCTTATTTATCTGTATTTCTTGTTTGAGGTGCTTTTTGTTTTTGACTTTCTTTCTTGTCCGTTTAGCTGTACTAACATTTTAGCATAACAGTGATTTAATATTTTCATATATTTATATATATACAAGTAACTAACTATAAATAATTCATCAAGGGTCATGAAATCTATGGAAATACAAATAGAAACATGTGCATAAACCTTTAGGCTAAGCTGCACAGTTTAAAATATCAATTAATAACATCTGACTGTACAACCACTTTTACTGCCACTTGCAACAAGACCTTAAAGATGTGGCTATTAGATGTTGATTTTCTTTTCCTATTCTACATTTGTCAAGAATTAACAGAAAATTTGTTGTTTTTGTCGTGATTGTCTCTTTTATAAACTTATAATCAAATAGGTAAGTACACTGCTCTTTATATGTAGAATTCTATCATGTAAATACTGAAGTATAATTTTCCAGCCTGGCTTGAACTGCAGTTGTTTGATATGTATCGGTATGCATTGTTAATGTATGTGTTATTGTGTTTCTACAGCTAAATGTGTGAACGACAGTACACCTTTCATCCCACCACATGAACCAGTACCTCGTGCTTTCAGTGAAGATGGCACATTTTACTCACCTTTAGGTAAGTACATTTTCTCAGATTTTAACATACTCTTAAATGGTACTAACCATTATAATAAAGTATCATTTTTATGACAAACATATTGGATAACTACATGTATAAGACAATGTAACACTGGATTTGGTATGGCTTAGTGGTTATAGTGCTCAACTAACAACCTGTAGGTTATAGGTTTGAATTTTCATCACCAACTCATCCCTTCAACTGTGGGGGTATCATAATGTAATGGCCAGTCCCACTATTCATTGGTGAAAGAGTAGCTTAAGGATTTGTAGTAGGTGGTACTGACTACCTGTCTTCTCTATAGTTTATCACTACTAAATTAGGGACAGCTGGTAGCTGGTAGAGATGGTATTGGTTTGCATGAAATTTCAACAAACAAGCTTATTTACACATTTCAGATGATACAGGTAAAACCATGATTTTGAATCCACTTGTGATAAGGTTTTTAATTTATGTTTTGGATAATAAGATGTGAAACATCCATTCAAATTAAGGTAAAAAGGCAAGGTATGAAATTAATAAATAAATTGATACATGTGTTAGAAATAAGGAAAAAACAATAGTACAATATGCTTTTCATTTTCTCTTTTTTCTAACAGGTTAATTCTGTTTGAAAAATATTTCAATTCATCAGTTTTCTGAGACGTGATAATTTTGAAATTTTTTGTTAGTAGCCTTTGAACTAATGATTCCAACTGAACCTGTTAGATTTTATCCCAAACTGTTTAATCAATATTATTTAAAATGCTGAGGAACTTATTATATTGTCCACAAAACAATCACTTAAATGCTTGTATTTTCAGAGAAATATTTAATTCACTTGTACATATTTTAGATGCAAAAAGAAGCTGTATTTAAATTATTATGTCATGATGCACAAAACTGTTTATGTGTCTGTGAATAAAATTATAAATAAAAGGTTGTGCTCTACTCTTTTTTATTTATTTATTTGCATTTTCCTCCTTTAGTTAAGTGAATATGTGCAGGGCCAGTCCAGTGGGTTGGCCTCATACTGGAAAAGTAATGTTGAGTATTATTTCAAAGTTACCATTTTGAGGAAATGAGGCAGGTTTTTAACCAACAGTATAAAGAGTTTTGTGCACTAAAGTATTTGTACTGAAGATGTATGTCTGTAAGATGTTAAAGTAAATATGGTTTAGACATTGGCAACCGAGAGAGCAAGGTGATGTATATGTGATGAAAATTGAAATAATTTTGACCATTGTTCACAAATTGCACCTACAAAGTTACTGAAATCTTTTAAGTGTATATATGTAGGTTTATACAGCTTTTGTGCTTGTTGTATCTTGTATTTTCTCTAACATAAACTGTTGTAGAGTCAGTAGTATAGAGTAATATGAGATCTTGATGACTGTTACATAATGGAATACAGTGGTACCTCGGTTCTCGAATTTAATCCATTCCAGAAGGCTGTTCGAAAATCGAATCAAATTTTCCCATAAGAAATACTGTAAATTAAATTAATCCGTTACAGACCTCCAAAAATTATGCATTATGAAGCATTATAAGTAAAAATATTGCTTATTTATACCTGTATAATAATACTTACATGCATAAAGTCAACCACAAAAACTATAAACACAATACAAAACAATAAATGAAAATTTAACTGCACTTTACCTGTGCTGAGGAGAGATGATGACATAAGTGAAAGGTGGTGAGGAACGTGGAGAGTAGGAGGGTTATTATTGTTTGGAAGGGGAGTCACCTTCCATAAAAACATTTTGGAGTTCTTTCTTTTTTCTGCCTCTTTGCACTGCTACAACCTGCTTGAGACTCACTGGATCTATTTCTCACTAAAAACTTGTCTAATGAGGTTTGTTTCTGCCTGCATTTTAAAATATTTCTGAAGTAAGACATGGCATTGTCATTGAAAAGGTTTATGCTGCAGTTTGCTACAGCTTTGTCAGGGTGAAATTTTTCCACAAAACTTTGTAACTCTCTCCATTTTCCACACATTTCCTTGATTAGTGAACTAGGAACATCCTCCCTTCCTTCCTCTTCATCTGAAGACATTCCTCAGTTGCCTTCTGTTGCTGCTCCTTCTGAAAGTCTTGGAGTTCTTCCTTGGTGAGCTCAGTGTTGTGGTCTTCCACCAACTCCTCCATATCATCACCACTCACATTCAAGCCCATACACTTGCCAAGTGAGACAATATCCTCGACAACAGGCTCAGCCTCAAAGCCTTCAAGGTCGCTATCTGCTACTGTGTCTGGCCACAATTTCTTCCAGGCTGAGTTCATTGTCCTCAGAGACACTTCCCTCCAGGCTTTGTCTATGATCCTCAAGCAATGGAGGATATTAAAGTGATTTTTCCAGAACTCTCTGAGGGTTAACTCTGTGTCAGAGGTCACTTCAAAGCACCTTTGAAATGAATGAGAGGAGTCGTGTTAGGGAACAAAAGCATCACTGTAATTAAACTGTACTCCTCCACCAACCCGTCCTTCAAGCCTGGTGGGTGAGAAGGTGCATTGTCCATCACAAGAAGGGCCTTGAGTGGCAACTGTTTTTCTGTGAGGTAATTCTTTACACTTGGGGCAAACACTTCATGGACCCACTCCATAAAAAATTGCCTGGTTACCCATGCTTTACTATTAGCTCTCCACATGACATTAAGTTTACTTTTCAGGACATTATTATTCTTAAAAACCCTCGGGTTCTCAGAATGGTACACAAGCAAAGGCTTAAGTTTTAAGTCCCCACTTGCATTACTACATAACAATAGAGTTAGCCTGTCCTTCATTGGCTTGTGTCCCATCAGTGACTCCTCCTCCTTGGTGATGTAGGTCCTCTTTGGCATTTTTTTCTAAAAGAGGCCTGTCTCATCACAGTTGAACACTTGTTGGGGGAATAAAACCCTCAGCTTCTACAAAGTCCTTAAATTCCCCAACAAATTTATCAGCAGCATCTTTGTTAGAGCTGGCACCCTCCCCATGTCTCACCACACTATGTATCCCACTTCTCTTCCTAAATTTTTCTAACCACCCCCTACTAGCCTTAAAGGCATCACTTCTATCAGCACTCATTCCAGGGGTGTTTATCAAGAGGTCACCATGCAACTGCTTTGCTTTCTCACAAATGATGGTCTCAGAAATGCTATCACCAGCTAACTGTTTTTCATTTACCCAAATCAACAACCGTTTTTCTACCTCTTCCATTGTTTGTGATCTTTGTTTCGTAAGCACTGTCACTCCTTTTGCAATATCAGCTCCTTTGATGACCTCTTTATTTTTCAGTATGGTGCAGACTGTAGACTTCACCATACCAAACAGTGTAGCAAGGTCAGACATGGGAACATCACTCTCATACTTCGCTATCAGATCTTTTTCCACCTCTATTGTGGCTCTAACAATTTTTCTTTTTGGTTTGCTGCTTTCATTATCCTTCTTTGACCCCATGGTGGCTTATTTAATCAGAATATTTAGAAAAACAACAAAAGAAACAACAAGAAAAATGAGAAAGTTCACATCAGATTTTAGCAGGGGTGTGGACTGAGTGACAGGTGCAGGTAAAATGTTTTGGGCAAGCTTGGCGTGGGCCAAAAATGGTCGCAGGGTCGTTCAGGTCATCAGTCAGGTTATTTCGTGGAATCGGGCCATGACAGCTTGGTTCGGGAACCGAGTTTATGTACGACAACCGAGACATTTTTTTTCTCAAACAATATGTTCGAGAAGGGAGTCGTTTGAGAACCGAGGCACCACTTTACTATGTTGAATAGCATTTTGTACAAGGTCCCAGTATACACATTTTGATTCTAACCATGCACATTGAGTTAATGCGTTTTTTGTAGTTTTTGTTTTTCTTTTCTTGTGACCTGGTAGCATTTGGGTTTCAATTGAACTGTGTTGTATGGCTCTTGATTAAACACTTGTAGGATGATACTGTGTTGTGTTATACAAAATTATGGTTTCTTCTGCATATAATAAATTTCAGTTTAGTGTTTTCGCATTTTGTATGGTGTTTGTTTCACTTGCTTTTATTATATTTGTTTTGACTCTTTTAAACAATCCAATTTGGAACAAAATGTTTTGGTTTTAAAAATATATTGATCATATTTTTCAAAAATCAGTTTTTTATTTTGTCATCAGATTTAAATGTACTTTAGAGAAGTAAAACTTCAAGAACAGAAGTAGTTCAGTTGGTTAGTTTTATATAAAGTATCAGCTTTTTACTTTGCCATGACATTTAGCATGTACTTTAGAGTATAAAAACTACAACATCAGCAGTAGTTGAATTGGTTAGGTATTGTAGATATCAAAATATTTCACAATTGGTCAGTTTGCAATATTTATATGTACATATTTTTATGTTAAAACAAAAATTCACAGTTTCAATTCAATCTTACATCTTTGAGAATGGTTTATGTGAATTGTTCTAATTAATTTTGCAAAATCTGACATGGCTTGATGGTTAGGATATTCTATGGGTCACAGGTTCATATCTCCATTCCCAAAGTTGCTCAATCAAATGCAAATGCAAACTAACTTGGCAGGGGTTTAGTTTAGAGAGAGAGAAATCGTAAGAATTCTCTCTCCAACTGGATGTTCAGGAACATTGTGGTTCATCTTGGTCCCCTTTCGTGAAAGGTTATTGAATTTAGCTGTTTATTTTTTTTTTACTCTTTTTTTGGGTGAAGGAGTGAAGTTGGTCATAATTAATATTATTCATGAACCAGGCAAAGGTAGCACTAAAGAAAACAGCCAGAACTCGTCCCGAAAGGCAGATGGCATAGTAAATGTGAGCATAAACGCGAAATGACCCGATTCAGGGCATGGCAATAAAGTTCCCTTGGTTGGGATCTAAAGATCCAGTGCCTAAGTTTTTGCTGTGGGGGGAAACGGGAGCACCCCGAGAAAACCCACTTTTACAGGACAGGCGGCGAAAGTTTTACCTGTTCTGTGCCCGAGACCTGAAAAAGAAAATACATAATATTTATGCGAGTTTTGCCCTTTAAGTACTGTGTTGTGTGATTTGTGATTCCTGAAATATGTTGTATGGTGAAATAAATTTGGTTAGTGCACTGGTTAATTTACAGGGTGATGCAGTTAGTTTGTTTCTGTGTTCTGCTTTTAAACACTATTTGTGTGACATTTCTGTTAGTCTGTTTCTTAGCATTGGTAAGTTACTGATTTGATGTATATAATTTACTGGAGTGTATGATGGTAGACTGAATGCAGATCTTAGTATTTTGTTTTGTTGAACTTGGATTTTCTGAAATGTGTTATTTGACATATTATATGTGACTTGACATCCATACTCTATTAGTGGACAGATGTAAGCCTTGTATATTTGAATACTGGGTTTTGGTGAGCATTTTGAGTGTTTGCTGGTTAGTCATTAAGTGTGAAATGCATTTTCTGATTGATGAGTGTATGTTGTTAACATGCTTTTTCCATGTTAGTTTTGTGTCGAAAGTGATACCAAGGAATGTGATGTGTTTGCTCATGTTAATTGGGTGTATTTCCAAGTGATATTTTTACTTTTTCTAGAGCTTTTCTTTGTCTTTTTAATTTCCTGTAGAAGGTGATTGCTAGTTGCTCAACCTTTCAGCTGTGGAGATTTTATAATGTGGTGGTCAATCCTATTATTTGTTGGTAAAAGAGTACCCTAAGAGATGGCACTGTGTTATGTTTGCTAGCCTTTCCTCTAGTCTGTCACTACTGAATTAGCACAGATAGCCCTTATGTTGCATTGCAAAAATTCTAAAACAAACGTTTTGTAAGTTGATGTATATTCTCATATGAAAAACCCATAATAACATCTTTGTCAACTTCCAGTCAGTGTAAAAACATATGTTTTCTTTTAAACATAAACTCCTAACTTTGAAAAATAAACTGTCGTATCGCACGATAGTTTACCACAACTAAACTGGGCTGTGTTTTTTTTTTTTGTTTTGTTTTGTTTTCAGAATGGGAACTGTGGGTTACCATTTGTAGTAAGTAATGTTGTGGAGAGATTACATAAAGGACTGTAGTTTTCTAGTAAGATCAAACCTAATGTGCATAAATATTACTTCTATTCAGGCTTGGTAATACAAGTTGATTATCTGACCACAATACTAATGCTTTTACTTGTGGATGAATTGTACTTTTTTTGAACTTTTAAAACATGTTGCTAAATAACAGACTTAAGATTCTGTTAGATTTGAAACGTTTCTTGTAATTTTTGCTTCAAAAGCTATATTAGGCTCAATGTGCTTTTAATATATATCACATACTACAGTATCATGAGAACAGTACATTTTTGTGATAAGAGAAATGATAAATTTCTTTATTTTCCCTATACAGAAACTGCACACTGTCTTATTTACTATGTATTTTATCTTCTGTTACTGTTTAAGTTATAAAGAAACAAAATATAAGAATTTCTATCATTTGTGAAAGTGTGTCTTTTGCACCTGTTATTCAGGTAGTGCAATGGGAGATGTGGAAGATGATATGGAAGAATGCGAGTCTAATTGTCCACCTAGTTTGTGTACAGAGATACCTCCACAGGTAGATATTGACACTTTCCATTAACTGTAGTCATGAAACATGGTTCGATAAATCTATATATTTTAAGCTTTTTTCTTTTCATGTTTGTATTTTCCAATAACTTCTGTGAAAAATTTAACATATTTCTGTTGTACCAGTAGCACTGCACAACAAAGTTTTTGTTTCTTGAACATTGTTGGGTGTTCCTTATAGATTTTTGGCTGCTGATCACGAAAAATTACATCCAAATTTGCCGATCATGTACTGTTTCATCAAACTCTTCAGATTCACCAGGACATTACTACAATGAAAAAATGATATCAGGGCAACTGGAATCCGTCAGTGTTTGCTGACTACTGTTGGACACTGCAACATGATTCACCGGACATTGAATACAAACCAAAATTAAAAGCAAAACACTTATAATTATGTTGAACTTAATAGCATATTAGAAACATAAATGCAATTAAATATGTTTTTGCTGTTTTCTACATGATGAAGCAAAACCAAAACTGTATTTGTGCATATCAACCAGGTACCTGTCACAATCAGTAAAACTTTTCAGGAAGCAAAACTTTTCAAAATAATTGTTGTGCAGTGTAATATTATATTGTAAAGAACCGCTTACAGTGAAACAAGCATAATAACTTTTATAAAACAGTTATCAGCTGTCTTTCAGTGAATTTCCCACAATCAAAGAAGCATCTTTTAATAGTTATTGGAAGTCAGACCAAACATCACAGTTAGATGTATTCAGTACTAATAAGCTTAAAGATAAAATAAACCCTACTTCTTTGTTATAATAACATCATATAAGTTTTTATATCACAAAAGAGAAAAGCTGTAAACATGATTTTGGATAAACACATTTCAAAAAATCATCACAAATATGTGAAATTGGAGCTTAAATTGACATAAATGGTATAATACGAGGGCTGTTCAAAAAATATGCAGACTGTTTGAATTGCGAGGCTCCAGTTGGTTCCAGGGGAATACGCTTGGTGTTGCTAGGTTTGCACAGATCAGCTGATTACGACGCCATTTCCCAATTGCAGATATCTTCATTTGTGTATTAGCTACGTGGTTTTAAGTGAAGTGCGATTTTTTCGTTTGGCAGATTTCAGAATGAATGACCTGAAGGAGCAACGACTTGCTGTGAAATTTTGTGTTAAACTTGGAAAATCTGTGACTGAAACTTTTGCTATACTTAACACAGTTTACGGTGATGTTGCTACGAAGCGTACGGCATGTTTCAAGTGGCATGAACGTTTTAAGGATGGTCGACAGTCCATTGAAGATGATGAGCATCCTGGACGTCCTTTCACGTCAACTGACGACCCACACGTCGACAAAATCAACACCCTGGTGTGGGCAAATCGACTTCTGACTGTCAGGAAGCTTGCTGAAGAGTGTGGGATATCAGTTGGATCTTGTTACGAGATTTTGACAGAAAAATTGAAGATGCACCTTGTTGCTGCAAAATTTGTGCTTCAGAACTCGTGAGTTTTTGGCCAAACACTTGATCACTGTTCTTCTCCACCACCACCACCCCCCCCTACTCACCTGACCTTGCTCCTTGCGATGTTTTCTTGTTCCCCAAACTCAAAAGACCCTTGAAAGGAAGAAGATTTGAGACGATTCCCGAGATTAAGGTAAATGCGATGAAGGAGCTGGAGGACATTACAAAAGAAGTGTACCAGGACTGTTTCAACAAGTGGAAACACCGTTGGGATAAGTGTGTGCGTTGGGGAGGAGAGTACTTTGAAGGGGTACCAGACCTGTAACTTCTAAATAAAGTACATTCTGTTTTATGACGTCAGTCCACGTATTTTTTTAACAGACCTCGTATATGTATGCACGTGTTTATACATTAAATGCATTGTGTACAGACAATGCAAGGATCCATAGTGTACTACTCGTGTAGATAAAGCAAGTTACCATAGTGTACTACTTGTGCATAGACAAAGCAAGTTACCATAGTGTACTAGCAGTATACAGACAAAGAAAGTTACCATAGTGTAGAGACAAAGTTACCATAATGTACTACTAGTGTATAGACAAAGTAAGTTACCATAGTGTACTAGTAATGTATAGACAAAGCAAGTGACCATAGTTTACAAAGAAAGTGACATATAGTTTACAAAATAAGTTACCATAGCATACTAGTAGTGTACAGACAAAAAAGTTACCATAGCATACTAATGGTGGTCAAAAACAGAAAGTTACCAAAGTGTATTAGTGGTGTACAGATAAATCAAGTTACCATACTGTACTAGTAGTGTACAGACAAAGCAGGTTACCTAGGTGTAGTAGTAATGTATAGACAAAGCAGTTACCACAGTGAACCTTTCAGTGTAGATTCCTGTACGTGGTTAGGGGACCTCCCAAGAATGGTTCTGCTCTTTCAGTTTACCTCCTCTGGGATCTAAACATCGACCCACGTGTTTACCATGCGTGGTGACCCGTGAAAGGGAGAAGAGGATCCTGGTGGTTGAGGGGTCCAACCCTAACACACTACTTTGGTCTTGAATTCCTGTAGATGGCTGTGCCCCCCCTTGGGTCAATTGGCTGGTCCCTTTGGGCTAGGGTCAACCGAGTACCACTGTTGGATGTTTTTAACAGGTGTTGTGGACACAAAATATGATGCTAATGTTTGGGTATAGTGTTCACAAAACCCTGGCATTGCTGCATTGTCCTTGTTTGGCATTGTAGTGCATCCCCTTGTAGGGCTCCATGAAGGGTGGTGTCAGTGGGCACCAAAATACTCATTTTTTATTATGGATCCTCCAAATAAAAACTTAAATAAAATCATGAAAAAAAACAGTCCATAGGTAAACAACCACGTCTTGAGCAGCAATCATGAACATCTCTAACACCTGTTGAACCTCATTTTCTTATACTACATTCTCTTTCAAACAAACCATTAGGGCAGATGTTTCCCTTTTTCATTCAGAAGGGACTAGAGGGACTTGCTAGTTCTCCAAAGTCAGTAAAGAAGCTTCACTCTGGTGACATATTGGTGGAAACATCCATATCAACACAGTGAACTCCTCTTGCATTCAAAGGTGATTGGGGATATAAGGTTACACTTCATGCGACTTTGAATTCATCATGAGGTGTTATTGTTGAGAGGAATTTGAAGAACATCCCAGAGTCAGAGATTCTCACTGGTTTCTCCACCCAAGGAGTTTCTGCAGTGAGACATATCTCCACATGCAAAGATGGAATTATGATGCTGACCAATGTCCTCATTTTGACATTTACATCACCATGTCCACCTGCCACCATCAATCCAGGTTATCTTAATTGCAGGATATGGCCATACATTTCAAACCCTCTCAGATGTTTCCAGTGTCAGTGGTTAAGTTGCTCGAAGATTTCATGTTGTGATTCCTTAACGTGTACTCGTTGTGGTGGCAAGAACCACATTGCCTGTGAGTGTGAAACAGACCCTCATTCCATAAATTGCAGTGGCTCTTGCCTGTTTTTCCCAAAATAGTTGGAAGAAAAAGAGGTGTAGCGTTTGAAAATGATTTATAACATTAGTTATCCTGAGGCTCGAAAGTTGCTATCCACCACTTCATCTCGGACATATGCTGTTGCACTTCATTCCAGTACTACAGTGGGAGTGCAGAAGGATCTCTTTGTGCCTACCAAAGAATCATTCTCAAACCAAATGAAAAGTCTTTTTTACCTCTGTAGTTAAAAAAGCTGATGGATCAACTTCAACACCCAACACACATACTTTCCAGCAAATCCCAAGATTCACTTCCTTTGGTCCTGGGTATGGGCATTTCCTCAGGTACATCTTCTTCTCAGGTACATCATTCATTCATGTCCTCCGTCACTGGAATCCTCTTCCATTAGCAAAGACCTGCCTAATCGACTCAGGGCAGGATCCATGGAGGTTGATAGACCTCCGCAGAATAAAGACAGTAAAGAAAAAAGACATTGTCATGAACAGAAGGGCTCTTTACCCAACTCGCCTACACATAAATAAAAATGGCCACCTTGATACAATAGAACTACCAAGGTTTACGTTCTAATCTGGATGACATCAAAGCACTGATTGCTTCCTACCATCCTGTATGTCTTTCCTTGCAGGAAACATTTCTGAAACCTGCTGATACACTCACATTTCAGTGGGTTTCATTGGACAGAAATGACAGGCTGGGTGATGGACAAGTACATGGAGGGGTGGCACTGTTGGTTAATGAGCATGTGCCAACCCTGTTTTTGCCACTCGATACACCCTTGGAAGCTGTTGTCATCCGTGTTACTTTGGGTCCTACCATCACTGTTTGTTCTCTCTACCTGTTGATGCACTCATTCAACAGTTGTTATCTCCCATTTTAATCCTGGGGGACTTTAACGAATGGACATCATCCCCTCTGGTGAATTGCTGATGTTGATGAGAGGGGTCACTCCTTAGAGCGCATGCTCTCTGATCACAGCCTTTCTCTTTTCATTGCTGTTCTTATATTTATTTTCATGCACCTAATCAATCCTTTACTGCTGTTGATCTCTCAGTTTGGTCCCCTTCACTATTTTCCCACTTTTCGTGGAGGATTGACAATAATCCACGAGGCGGTGATCATTTTCCTATAATTTTGAGAGAGACTGGCTGTGGTCTATGTCACCTGACCTGCGTGCCATAGTGGATCATGCAAACTGGCCCTCTTTCACTGCTCTTGCAGAACTTGATCCTGCCATTGTCTGTAAGCCATCAATAGATGTCTGTGTGGCAGCAATAACTGACTCTATTATACAGGCAGCTCCTCAATGTATTCCTAAAACCTTGACATGTTTTCCACAATATCCTCATCCATGGTGGATCCAGGCAGCCACATGGCATGAAAGGTTAAAAAACGGGCCTGTGATACTTTTCGTAGGTATCCCACACTCTTGCACCACGTCGCTTTCCAGCATGCCCGTGCGCATGCTTGGTGAGTTAGACATCAAAGCCAGAAAGAATCTTGGATTAAGATCACAACCAGCATATCTTCTACTGCTAGTTCCAAAGTCATATGGGACAAGATTCAAAAGCTCAGTGGGTAATATAATTCTGCCGCCCTCTCGATCTTGCTTTCAAGGTAGCTGATACCCGGAGCATTGTCTATACTCTAAGTGAAAGCTTTTGATAGGTATCTAGGACTTCTGCTTCTTCCTCCACCTTCTTAGCCACCAAGACTAGGGCAGAGCAATCACCTCTTTCCTTTCGAGCTGATTATCTCTATGACTATAATCATCCCTTTACATTGGTGGAACTCAAACTGGCTCTTCATGAGTCTGGCAGTACATTGGTAGGACCTGATGATGTACACTATGAAATGCTGTGCCATCTATCTCCTTCTTCTCTTGCTATTATTCTGATTGTTTTTAACTGGATGTGGCAAGAGAATATTTTTCCTGATGCCTGGTGCCAGGGTATTGTCTTATTTTTCTCTAAGCCTGGGAAGGATCCCAAGATTCCTTCAAACTTTGCTTTGATGAGCTGTCTCTGTAAGACCTAAGAGAGGATGGTTAACGCTCATCTTGTTTGGTTCCTCAATTTAAACAACCTCCTCTCACCCACCCAGTGTGGGTTTCAAAGACACAGCTTCACCATGGACCACCTGATTTGTCTTGAAACGTCAACCAGAAAGGTTTTTCTAAATGATAACATCTTGTATCAATATTCTTTGACATTGAAAAGGCTTATGATACAACATAGAGGTATGGAATTTTGCAAGACCTTAATGCATAAGTGTCACATGACAATTTGCCTGTTTTTATTATAAAAATTTTTTAATAGTCAGGCGATTCCAAGTTCATGTGGGTTTGACACTTTCCCATTCTTTTCTACAGGAACTTGGAGTCCCTCAGGGTTGTGTTTTGAGTGTCACGCTTTTCAGTATAAAGATTAATGCCATCACTGAACAACTCCCTTTCACTGTTGTAAACAGGCTCTATCTATGTTGATGACTTTCACGTCTCATGTCAGTTGTTGAACATGAGGTATATTGAGCAGCATCTACAGACAGCCTTCAGTCGTTTACTAGAGTGCACCACAGCAAATGGCTTTAACTTCTCTCTCTCTAAATCTGTTTGCATGCACTTTTGCTGCCAACAGGGTATTCGTCCTGATCCTGAATGCCATATCAGTGAAGTTGTGCTGACTGTGATCCCTGAGACAAAGTTCTTGGGGCTTATGTTTGACCGTAAGCTGATTTTTATACCACACATCAAGCAGCTACGGATCACATGTAGAAAAGCACTGAACATCCTCTGTATCCTCTCTTCCACCCCTTGGGGAGCAGATCGATGTTCTATGCTAAAGATATATGGTGCTGTTATTTGATCTAAACTCGACTATGCATCACTTTCCTATGGCTCTGCCAGCACCTTGGCCATAAAGATGCTAGACCCCCATCATCATCAAGTACTTCGGCTCTGCACCAAGGCTTTCTGCACTTCCCAGTTCACAGCTAATACACAGAGTCTCATGAACCTTCTTTACACCTCTGCCGTTTGCAACTGTCTTTATTGTATGCTTTGAAATTTCATTTCTTATCAAAGCGTCCCACCTGTGGTTGTGTTTTTCTTCCTTGGTGAGCCATACTTTTTCAGAACAGATAATCTGCTATTGCTCTTTTTGGCTTTCATATTCAGATGCAGTTGGTTATATTGGGTTTGTTCTTGGATAACATTGCTGTATCCACTGGTAAGCCCATCCCACAATAGCTTATTACAGTCCCCAAATTTGACCTGTCCTTAAGTAATCTGAGAAAAGCTAACACTCCAGATTGGAAATACTGTCTGTAATTTGCTCAACATCTTTTGAACTATCATTTGATTCCTATTTATACAGATGGTTCAATATCATGTGACTGTGATGGCACTGCCATGGTTTGTTGTGGTTCGGTGGTTGTGTGCAGAAACCCTCAACAGCTTTTGTGTTCACTGCTGAACTGTACACTATTTCTATTGCCCTGGATCACAAAGAAGTTAAGCAGTACTCAAATTGCACTATTTATACTGACTCACGTAGTTCTCTACTGACCCTGGAATTACTTCATGTTAGTTCACACCCTGTTTTCACCGATATTCAAAACTGACTGGCCCATTTCTTTTTAACATCTGCTTCTATCCAGTTTTTCTTGATACCAGGCCACATTGGTATTTGTAGGAACAAGCTCACTGACACTGTCACTGCTGTGCCTGTTTCATACATGGACTGTGGTCCTGTACTCAAGGCTCGGCTTCGTGCTAGTTGGCAGTCGACTTGGAGTGAGCGAAGGGAAAACAAGCTTTTCCGAATAAAACCCTCTATTGGACTTTGGGCATCTTGCTTCCATAAAGATCGGAAAGAGGAAGTTGTTCTAACTAGACTACTCATTTGTTACAGTTTCTTAACTCATCGTTTTCTTTTATTTGGAACTGATGCACCAATGTGTTTTCTGTGTAACACTCAAGCCACTATAAGCCACATTTTACTTTCTTGCCATCATTGAGAGTCATAATGATGGCACCATTTTAAACATGTTCTTTCCCAAGGTTTGTCCATAACATTAGACAGTGTTATTGATGATGGTGACACTGTCTACCTTAAAAACGTTTTTAGTTTTTTAAAGGCCATTAATTTTTTTAATTAAAACATTAGACTTTTTCTTAATGTGATTCCCTTTTAAGAATAAAAGTATATCCAGTCTGATTTGATATTAGAAAATGGCTGTACTGTCAAATTACTTGAAACCAAGAATGGAAAGGCCAACTTCAGGTGATTAATGCTGCTGTTTGTACTACCTGTTAGTCATTCTGGTGAGTTATAATTAAAATTTTGTTACAAGTCTTTTAAAACTGTTATTACTTTCCATTCTGAAAATGGCCATGACGTCAAATAGGACTGGAAAGACCAACTTCAGGTGACTAACAGTGGTTTTTATTTACCTGTTAGTCTTCCTGGTGACTATAATGTACTAGTAGTGTGAAGACAAAACAAGTTACCATAGTGTACTAGTAGTGTAAAGACAAGGCAAATTACCATAGTGTACTAGTAGTGTACAGACAAGGCAAGTTACTGTAGTGTAGAGACAAAGAAAGTTACCATAATGTACTACTAGTGTGTAGACAAAGCAAATTACCATAGTGTAGTGGTAGTGTGAAGACAAAACAAGTTACCATAGTGTACTACTAGTGTGTAGACAAAGCAAATTACCATAGTGTAGTGGTAGTGTATTAAGGGACATTTTAAACATGAGAAATATTTAAAATTTATCTATACTTTAGGCTTAACACCCATTCTTGTTTGTTGATATCTTATTCAGTTTCATCTCACATTTAGGCTTTGAAGAGCATCTTTTTACATTTCCTCATTTTTTGTTTGGTCATCTCTCCTTAGTGGTGTTTAATCTGTTACATACCAGTTAGTGCTTAGTGACATTAATGTGCGGAGTCAAAATTTGTAATTACAGTTACAATTACGTCATTGGTAAGATCTTTACTGGGTTGTCATGTATCACATAAAAATCACATCTTCTATTTGTGTCTCTGGAATTTATTATTTTCAACTTTGCATACATTAACAGACTGTTATCTTCTACTTCAGGGAGTTGAGTACAAAATAAAAGTTGATGAAGCCTTAGAAGAGGCTCTGGAGATTATTTCTTCTGGAAGCTGGAAAACGGAAATATTTGTAAATGAAGATGTCGTCCAGAGCCGACAAGTTTCTAAGTATGGTAAAGTTTTCAAGTTTGTGGTAAGCACAGATTAAATGATTTATGGCATTGACCCAGAGTTTTGCTTTCTCTTTTTATGTGCAAAAAATTAAAAGCATGATTTTTAAATCTATCTACTTTTTTTTTTTTTTTTGACTTGGATAATGGTATATTTATTTTTCTCTGCTGCAGCTGGAAACATTGTGATATTTCTAAATGGCATTAGAAAATCATGACTGTGGTGAAGTGTTGTGGTGATCGTGTAAGATAAGACATTAAGCAGAGCTACGTATCAAATTATCAGAAGAGAAAAGCAGTGAAGTAAAATTATAACATTCAATAGCACTTAGCAGTAGTTAGCTAAAAACAATTTGTCTTTGACTGGAATATCAGGTATTTAAATCTAGGGATCCAATAATTTGGGAGGTATAAATTAACTCTCAGTTGAATGTTTAGCCTAAATTATGTCAAAGCTTCGTTTTCATTTTGTGAGCTAATTTATTTTTTGTCAGTTTAACTTCTATGAAATTCACCTAGAAATAATACAAAGATGTATCTGTGTCTAGATTATTATTTGGTGATTTTACATTTGTAAATAAATGAACATTTTATGCCTTAAAATACAAACAACATAATTAGTGAAAATGAAGTGTAATGAACTGACCAATAGTTTAGTAATTTATATCTAATTTTTGACTTTTGATGTGCTGTTTTAGTTTGGTTTTTTTACCCATGTGTAAAATATGGAAGTTGTTTCTTTGAATGAGACAGAAGTAATGTTTGTCTATAACTATTGTACTAAAGATCATTTGTTTTTACAGAAGTAATGTTTGTCTATAACTATTGTACTAAAGATCATTTGTTTTTACAGAAGTAATGTTTGTCTATAACTATTGTACTAAAGATCATTTATTTTTATAGAAGTAATGTTTGTCTATAACTATTGTACTAAAGATCATTTGTTTTTACAGAAGTAATGTTTGTCTATAACTATTGTACTAAAGATCATTTGTTTTTTAGAAGTAATGTTTGTCTATAACTATTGTACTAAAGATCATTTGTTTTACAGAAGTAATGTTTGTCTATAACTATTGTACTAAAGATCATTTGTTTTTTACAGAAGTAATGTTTGTCTATAACTATTGTACTAAAGATCATTTGTTTTTACAGAAGTAATGTTTGTCTATAACTATTGTACTAAAGATCATTTGTTTTTTTACAGAGTAATGTTTGTCTATAACTATTGTACTAAAGATCATTTGTTTTTACAGAAGTAATGTTTGTCTATAACTATTGTACTAAAGATCATTTGTTTTTACAGAAGTAATGTTTGTCTATAACTATTGTACTAAAGATCATTTGTTTTTACAGAAGTAATGTTTGTCTATAACTATTGTACTAAAGATCATTTTTTACAGAAGTAATGTTTGTCTATAACTATTGTACTAAAGATCATTTGTTTTACAGAAGTAATGTTTGTCTATAACTATTGTACTAAAGATCATTTGTTTTTACAGAAGTAATGCTTGTCTATAACTATTGTACTAAAGATCATTTGTTTTTTACAAAGTAATGCTTGTCTATAACTATTGTACTAAAGATCATTTGTTTTTACAGAAGTAATGTTTGTCTATAACTATTGTACTAAAGATCATTTGTTTTTACAGAAGTAATGTTTGTCTATAACTATTGTACTAAAGATCATTTGTTTTTACAGAAGTAATGTTTGTCTATAACTATTGTACTAAAGATCATTTGTTTTTACAGAAGTAATGCTTGTCTATAACTATTGTACTAAAGATCATTTGTTTTTACAGAAGTAATGCTTGTCTATAACTATTGTACTAAAGATCATTTGTTTTACAGAAGTAATGCTTGTCTATAACTATTGTACTAAAGATCATTTGTTTTTACAGAAGTAATGCTTGTCTATAACTATTGTACTAAAGATCATTTGTTTTTACAGAAGTAATGTTTGTCTATAACTATTGTACTAAAGATCATTTGTTTTACAGAAGTAATGTTTGTCTATAACTATTGTACTAAAGATCATTTGTTTTACAGAAGTAATGTTTGTCTATAACTATTGTACTAAAGATCATTTGTTTTTTACAGAAGTAATGTTTGTCTATAACTATTGTACTAAAGATCATTTGTTTTTTACAGAAGTAATGTTTGTCTATAACTATTGTACTAAAGATCATTTGTTTTTTACAGAAGTAATGTTTGTCTATAACTATTGTACTAAAGATCATTTGTTTTTACAGAAGTAATGTTTGTCTATAACTATTGTACTAAAGATCATTTATTTTTTATAGAAGTAATGTTTGTCTATAACTATTGTACTAAAGATCATTTGTTTTTACAAGTAATGTTTGTCTATAACTATTGTACTAAAGATCATTTGTTTTTTACAGAGTAATGTTTGTCTATAACTATTGTACTAAAGATCATTTGTTTTTTACAGAAGTAATGTTTGTCTATAACTATTGTACTAAAGATCATTTGTTTTACAGAAGTAATGTTTGTCTATAACTATTGTACTAAAGATCATTTGTTTTACAGAAGTAATGTTTGTCTATAACTATTGTACTAAAGATCATTTGTTTTTTACAGAAGTAATGTTTGTCTATAACTATTGTACTAAAGATCATTTGTTTTTACAGAAGTAATGTTTGTCTATAACTATTGTACTAAAGATCATTTGTTTTACAGAAGTAATGTTTGTCTATAACTATTGTACTAAAGATCATTTGTTTTACAGAAGTAATGTTTGTCTATAACTATTGTACTAAGATCATTTTTTTACAGAAGTAATGTTTGTCTATAACTATTGTACTAAAGATCATTTGTTTTACAGAAGTAATGTTTGTCTATAACTATTGTACTAAAGATCATTTGTTTTACAGAAGTAATGTTTGTCTATAACTATTGTACTAAAGATCATTTGTTTTACAGAAGTAATGCTTGTCTATAACTATTGTACTAAAGATCATTTGTTTTTACAGAAGTAATGTTTGTCTATAACTATTGTACTAAAGATCATTTGTTTTTACAGAAGTAATGTTTGTCTATAACTATTGTACTAAAGATCATTTGTTTTTTACAGAAGTAATGTTTGTCTATAACTATTGTACTAAAGATCATTTGTTTTTTACAGAAGTAATGTTTGTCTATAACTATTGTACTAAAGATCATTTGTTTTACAGAAGTAATGCTTGTCTATAACTATTGTACTAAAGATCATTTGTTTTTTACAGAAGTAATGCTTGTCTATAACTATTGTACTAAAGATCATTTGTTTTACAGAAGTAATGCTTGTCTATTGTACTAACTATTGTACTAAAGATCATTTGTTTTTACAGAAGTAATGTTTGTCTATAACTATTGTACTAAAGATCATTTGTTTTACAGAAGTAATGTTTGTCTATAACTATTGTACTAAAGATCATTTGTTTTTTACAGAAGTAATGTTTGTCTATAACTATTGTACTAAAGATCATTTGTTTTTTACAGAAGTAATGTTTGTCTATAACTATTGTACTAAAGATCATTTGTTTTACAGAAGTAATGTTTGTCTATAACTATTGTACTAAAGATCATTTGTTTTACAGAAGTAATGTTTGTCTATAACTATTGTACTAAAGATCATTTTTTTTATAGAAGTAATGTTTGTCTATAACTATTGTACTAAAGATCATTTGTTTTTACAGAAGTAATGTTTGTCTATAACTATTGTACTAAAGATCATTTGTTTTTACAGAAGTAATGCTTGTCTATGACTATTGTACTAAAGATCATTTGTTTTTACAGAAGTAATGTTTGTCTATAACTATTGTACTAAAGATCATTTGTTTTTACAGAAGTAATGCTTGTCTTTTTACTATTGTACTAAAGATCATTTGTTTTTACAGAAGTAATGCTTGTCTATAACTATTGTACTAAAGATCATTTGTTTTTACAGAAGTAATGTTTGTCTATAACTATTGTACTAAAGATCATTTGTTTTTACAGAAGTAATGTTTGTCTATAACTATTGTACTAAAGATCATTTGTTTTTTATCTTATGGGTGAACTTCATCATATTTGAATACCACCATGTGGACATAAGTTGCATTCTGTGATATCTCTTCAGGCTTTATTTCCTGAAATTTATTATGTGTTGAAGGTCTCTCCTTACTTACTTTATTTTCTTACCAACTTTTTCAATTTCTTGATTTTGAACCGTTTGTGTTGAGAAGAATTAGGTATTAGCCAAGTTATACCTTAACCTTGCAACTTTTTGCACCAGAATAATTATTTGTGTTGTTTTAACGTTCTGTTTACGTTCATTCACTGTTATACTGAGGCTACAGGTTTACTCAGAGATGCCTTCAAAAAAGAGGTTAGTTAAAAAGGCTAAGATGTCAAAATTGTTATAACTTTTAACTTGTATTTTTATTTCTAGATTCAAGCCATTAATTTATGGAGTGATTACTCAGATATTGGTCATATCTGTCACATGCTAATTCATTCTGATTGTGTTGTTTGATTTATGCCAGATCAAAGGCTCGCATTTTAAAATTTGCTTTCCCCAAATTTGATTATGAAGGAAAGTTATTTTGGTAAATAATTTCCATCCATACAGTGATAAATCAACTTGATTTGAAATTCCTATACATACATCTTTTATATGTAAGACATACGATTGTTTATTGGTATCTTGTTATTGTTTCAGCATTAAAGTTTCTTTAAAGTAAGTTAATGATTAAAATCACTGTGATTGAATGCACATTGTTAACTAGTTAATGTGTTTATATTTAATTACAGCTGTTTTGATAAATTACAGCTAGAACTCTATAAATTAAAGTACTTGCTCTAAGTGTTTCTGTTAGATAACAGATAAACTTTTTTAAAACTAAGGTCAGTCTATTATGCTTACTTGAACTAGCTAGACTTTACAAGAGGTCATTATTTTCTTTAAATATATATACTTTCACCATTTATCATCTTTCTTTTTCAGGGCAAAATAAAAATTACACCTCTAAAGGTGATTCACCATCTCTTCTACAATATTGAAAGCATGCCAGAATGGAACCCAACAATTAAACAGATAAAGGTGTCTGAATTAGGCAACTTTTATACCTTAAGTGATAATTACCATAATTTTCCTGTTAATAAAAAATAAAAACGTTTACATTTAATAATAGAGAAAAAAATATTTTCATATTAAGTCTAAAATTGTAATAGTGAAACTGATGTACACAAACTAGAAGTGACAATTTCATACTTTAGAGACCACCATTAGTTAAGTTGATTAGTTTTGAAGTCACTTTAAAGCTTCTTCATTGTATTATTCAGGCTTTAATTGATCAAGGCTGTCTGTTTTAATACTTGTTAGTAAATTTTGGGTTGTGTGATGTTTCGATGGATGGGAGTAAAATGTTTTATTCTTAGTGAAGGATGTGCAGAGATTTTCTTCTATGTTTAATATTATGCTGTAAAATCATGGGTTGCTGTAAGATAGGAAGCATCTTTAATAAATTATTGATAATATACCAACCTCCTATATGTGCTCTATCCACTGCCAATGAGCCATTTGTTACAATACCAGAGCTCACCAGGATGGCTGGAATATGACAGCCATAGTACTTGTCAAGACAGTATAGTTAATAACTTAAACAACAACTGTTTTATTGTGAATTAGGCTAATCTGGGAAACATAAGAAAGAGAAATAACTTACTAATAATAACATTCAATTGTTATTTACCTTCCAGGTTCTTCAGAAAATTGACAGTTATACAGATATTGTTTACGTAGTGGCCACAAATAGAGCAGGAGGCATTGTTGCTAGCAGGTAGCTTATTGATATCTTCTTTTTTCTTAATTAAATATCATTTATTGATGGGAAGGAGAGATTCTTATTCTTGTCACAGGTTTTTGAAAAGTTTCGATTCCATATTTCTTCCACTTATTGTATCTCTGTACTAGAGAAAGACAAGAATGCAGGTAGGTAGTCCTTTATTGTTCCTTCTGTTGAATAATTGTTTTTAAATGTTAGTGGTAAGTTTCAGTGAAGTTTATTTTTATCCTAAAGTAATCCATAATGAAATACAATGTTTGTATGATAGCTGTTGACCTTTGATAAAGAATATTTTGAAAGAAATGAAAATGACAGACTAGAAGTAAACTTTAAAATGTTTTAAGAAACAAAATGGTTTGGCATTATCTTTCATAACACGACTTTTAGAAATTATGTTGACAATAATGTATTCAGATTAATATTTCTAAAACAAACATAGAGCTCACTAATCAATATTAAATGGGGTTATTTATTAAACTTTTAATTCTTCACTGTAAAATAAAATGTTGGAAAACTTGTATCAAGATTGTTTTGGAATAAGTCAAACCCTGCAATTTTGTAGCTATTTATGTAATCTGTGAGTACTGGTGTACAACTCTGTTATATAGTAGCTATTTATCTAATCTGTGAGTACTGGTGTACAACTCTGTTATATAGTAACTGTTTATGTAATCTGTGAGTACTGGTGTACAGCTCTGTTATATAGTAGCTATTTAAGTGATAGGTGAGCACTGGTATACAACTCTGTTATCTTAGCAGCTTATTAAGTGATCTGTGAGAAATGGTGTACAGCTCTGTTATATTGTAGCTGTTTAAGTGATATGTGAGCACTGGTGTACCACTCTGTTATCTTAGCAGCTATTTAAGTGATATGTGAGCACTGGTATACAACTCTCTTACCTTAGCAGCTATTTAAGTGATAGGTGAGCACTGGTATACAACTCTGTTATCTTACCAGCTTATTAAGTGATCTGTAAGCACTGGTGTACAGCTCTGTTATATTGTAGCTGTTTAAGTGATATGTGAGCACTGGTGTACCACTCTGTTATCTTAGCAGCTATTTAAGTGATATGTGAGCACTGGTATACAACTCTGTTACCTTAGCAGCTACTTAAGTGATATGTGAGCACTGGTATACAACTCTGTTACCTTAGCAGCTACTTAAGTGATATGTGAGCACTGGTATACAGCTCTGTTACCTTAGCAGTTTTTAAGTGATATGTGAGAAATGGTATACAACTCTGTTACCTTAGCAGCTGTTTAAGTGATATGTGAGAAATGGTGTGTTTGATTCCTTTTTGATGTATTATTCCAGCTGCTGTAGGTTTCTACATTTCGGACATTATTAATGCACTATTTATTGATTTTCTTCATCAATTTTTATCAACAATAAAGCAC
This sequence comes from Tachypleus tridentatus, assembly GCF_004210375.1. NCBI lineage: Eukaryota > Metazoa > Arthropoda > Merostomata > Xiphosura > Limulidae > Tachypleus > Tachypleus tridentatus. Next base: position 22,062,676 of record NC_134833.1, on the reverse strand, counting down.
CATGTCCACTGGATATGTCCCTCTAGTGGAGAAATAATGTAGATTATAATTGTGAATATAGTATATGTATCTGCATGAAAGTAGGCAAGCATTCAGTAAAAGGTGCATATTGTCTGTTTTAGACAAAAACTTAACAGAAATGTTACAAATGTATTTATACTCAAGGTATGTCTGTGAAATGACAGTGTTAGTCTAACTGAAACACTGATAATTCAGAGTGGAAGCTATGGCTTACTTGCAGAATAAATGTAGTTTTGTTAGTTTGTAAAGTCTCCAGAACCTCTTCTGAAATGTATATTTTCTCAAGTTTCTTTTTCAGAATCTTTATATCCTGTGTCTGGTATTTACCCTCCTCTGTATCAGAAATGTAGGTTGAGATAAACAATCGATAACATTGACATAAAAGAAAATACAGTGTTGAATAGCACACTGCATAATGTCATGGTTTGCACACGATTCCCACCTATGCATGTAGGGTTAAGACATTTCTTTGATACGTTTCAAATCAGAGAAGAAGTTCAGATTTTTTTTCTGTTATAAGATCTACATCATAAGCTCCTGTTTTGGTTTTGTACTTCTAAGAAAACACTGTCTTTACAGACTGTTTGTTTTTGGAACTCTACAATTATATGGAGGTGTTCTTATGGTACAATATTGCTGTTTTCATAACTTAAGTTTTTCTAAAAATGTCATCTCTGTAATGGCATAAAAATACCTTTGAAGTAAAACAAGCTATGGATATACTAGAACTATATTTTGACATTGCTTTGCAGATGGTTAAAGCAGCTCGTGGAAATATATTTATATTTCGATTTGATGTCCTTAACCAACATTTATGTATTTTTCTAATATTATTTTTAAAAAACAAAATTGAATTCTTAAGACTATAAGAAGATTAGTTTTGATAGTTTATGTTTCTATAAAAGTTTGTGTAGGACATGTGGTTTGCTAACTGTAGGCAGTAATAAGTAGTACACAAAAATTAAACAGAACTTATGTTTTTATCTTTATTAGTTAGATGATTATAATTTTTAAAAAAAGTACTGAAAACATAAATTCAAAAGCAGTGGAAGATTAGATAAGATATTACAAATTTCAATTTTTTTTCTGATTTCACTCCTCTCAGAATTATGAAATATTTTCAGGAAATATGAAACAACTTTGTTTCACTTTATACTTTGAATTGTGGGTTGTTATATTAAGAAGGGTTTTAATTGTGTTGAAGGTTTAATGTTGAAACAGGTTAAAACGAAGCACACTTTAGCTTGTACTTGAACTGCATTGACTATCGAGTAAGATTCTTTTAATGTATGTTCAAATTTGTCTTTTTTTTTTTATAGGGATTTTGTAGTTGCTAGGATGTTGGAGAATCGAGGTGGGTCTATTATTAATGCTATGGTGTCTGTAACACATCCTAGCATGCCTCTACAACCAAGCATGTGAGGTAATGGAGTTATAAAACTAGAATAAAGTTGAAAATACATGATTTGGTATATTTTAAAAATCTATATTTCTAATAAAAATTATTACATAAATATTTATTACTATTTGCACTGTTATTCCAAAAGTGCACGTTGTAATTATAAGAAATAATTCTGGTTGTATGCAATAGAACTTATAACCTTGATATATTGCGACTGACTTTTAGAAAAACACTTAGGTTCAAGTTAACACAATCATGTGGTATGCTATAATTTGAACACTTTTGAAAGATGTACTTTTTCAGAGGGAAACAAAGAGTGCTTTAACTATAAAGTATCATATCATTGAGACTACTTTGTGGTAATATCTGACGTCTTTTTTTACATTTGTGTATAATTTTAAAATAATTCTCATTTTTATGATTCTGTTTACAATCAGAAGCCTCTTGATATAATGATATTTATTGGTTTTGACAATAAATTCTGAAAAGCATTTTAAAAGTAAACTTTTCTTCTTTTACTTCAATATTTCCAACTCCTACGACACATGAGGGCCATGTATGTGATGTAATGAATATTGTGTTACAATGTAGCAACTAATTTTAAATTTATTTTCTGCAAAGATGCATCTTCTACTATGTCATACTAGTTAACTTTCTTAAGTACTTTTGTTATTCTGGTATGAGTTGTGAAATCGATTGTGCTCATAAGAGGAAAGATGAACCTTCAAATTAATACTAGTATTAAATTATTTTCAATGTGAGCTTACACCTCTAAAATAACAGTAGTTGGAGTTTGTAGTAATGTTAAGATTCAAAAAAGGTTAAGAGAAACCAGATATATTAGTTTAATCCTGAAGTAAATAAATAAAACTTTGAAACAGATATCAAATATAACATCATAATTATTATTTTTAGAGGGGAACATGGACCCAGTGTTTATGTATTTAGTCCAGTGGATGGGAGTACATGTCATCTACAATGGCTGTTGAACACAAATCTTAAGGTCGTGACCATATTTTACTTTTCTTACTTTGACTATAATTTTGTTTCATGTCTTCTTATAAAATCATATGGTTTATTATGAGCAAAAATTTATTTACTGTTATGACTTTACCAGTTCTAGTAGTGAAATAACTGTTTGTAGTACAATAACAGTATTTCTACTAGTCCTGAGGAAGACACTTTGACAAAAAAAATGTTTGTTTTTTATTTTTAATATTATTATTTGAAGGGTAATGATAATTTTATTTATTGTCAAAATATTTAAATCCTGCCAGTATGTACTACAAATTCTTAAGAACAACATTATTATATTGAAATTTGTAGCACCAGTACTTTTAAAATAACTGTTGAACCAGTAATTTTTATTAGTAGTAGTAATTTTTATTGAGGTCACCTGTACCTATATCTCAGTTTAGAAATACAATATATAATATTTAATGTTTTTAATAATTTAGAAAAAAAAACTTAAGTGTTTTTATATTGCACTCCAACAACTCAGTGATAGGCTTAAAATGCTACAAATCAGGTTTTGATACTCATTGTTGGCATAGCAACGTGTAACTTTGTACTTAATTATAAACAAACAGTTTTTTTTTATATTTTCTTAGCTATAAATTATACTTGTGCAAACTTCAGCTATTTTTGTATAACTTTCAAATTGTTTGTTAACTTACACAATTAAATATCTAATAGTGTATCTCTTTCCTCTAGGGTTGGCTTCCTCAGTATTTAGTTGACCAGACTATGGCTCATTTTATGTTTAATTATGTAAATCACTTGCGAGATTATACCAGAAATGGAATGAACAACACTGAAGAATAAGTGTAGTGAATGTTTCAGTCTTTTATAGACTTGTGCAGTAAGTGCTCAGGGAACATTATATAGAAGATTCATATGGAAAAACATTCATTGAAAGACAATACAGTATCAGTGCTTGTTGTAATAAATCTAAACTTGAAGGGGCACATGGAAATTCTCATAAATTTTAAAGTTTTTTTTATTGTTATTTAATACATGTCTGAGAAGTATCTGTTACTGGTTGACAGTTATAAGCTACAAATTAGTCAATATCTTTGCATATAACACTATGTAACACAAATTTTGTTCCTGGATAATATGTGTTATTTCTTAATTGCTTATGTTGTAAAAGTAGAGAAAATGGCCATTATTTCCTTCAAACTTTGGTTTTGTAACCTGGATAATGAAATTTAGAAATTAACATATTTTCTGTGTAAAAACGGGCACATTTGCACATTTTCATTTACATAAGGTCTGAATAAAACAACATATGAGTCAAGATTTACATGTATTTATACTAAAGTTATACAAACATGAACAAAAATGTTTAGAAGTGAGTAGTTTTTCGAGATTTGCGACTGTAATGTAAATCACTTTCATGTATCAACCCCCAAATATAGTCTCCCATCATGTTTTCATTATACGGCTCCTTTATCAAGATGGCGTCAAGGATATGGACTTTCAGGGACATCTTGCAGCCCATTTTGCCGTAGTTCTTCACCAGAGCCTCAACCAGTTCCACATAATTTTCGTCCTTGTGATTGCCCAAGAAGCCCCGAACCACTGCGACAAAGCTGCCCGAGTTTTTTTTCCCTTCCTATTGAGTTTCTTGGGGAATTCTTCGGAATCTTCTTTATTTGTGGTCTAACGAAGACACCAGCTTTGATCTTTGCCTCAGACAGCTTAGAGAAAAAGTCTCGAAGGTGCTTGAAGGCTGCAGACCTTACCAAGAGCTGTGACAAATTGTTTCATAAGACCCAATTTTATGTGCAATGGTGGGAACAACACTTTCTGGAGGTCCACTAGTGGCTCACACTTGACACTGTGTTTCCCCACAGAGAACTTGATCCGTTGTGGCCAATGTTTTCTGTTGCAGTGCGCTGCAGTGTCCCTGCTGTCCCAAAGGCAAAGATAACAGGGAAACTTGGTAAAGCCTCCTTTGGATAGGTCTATGTGTTCACTTAGGCAGCAAGAACTAAACTGAAGTGGTGAGTGGTGACTGTATATATATATATTACATATGAAAAGTTCTAGAAAATTCTAAAAGGTTATTGAAAATTCTCGTAAGTTCTACAATTCTTGAAAATTCTTATAAGTTCGAGAAAATTCTCTATCAACTACTCAACACTGAATCTACCTGGAATGTTCTGGAAAATGGGTAAATTTGAAAATTTCATCACCCAGGTCACAAAAGCAAAGTTTAAAGAGAAAAATAGGTCTTTTCCATTTACTTTAGGCATAAGCATTTGGGAAATAATAGTTTCTGCCCAGGAACAAGAAAAAAGTAAAAATTTTGTGACGAGTGTGATGACAATCTGAGTGGTTGTTAATATTTTGTGTATATGTGTATGTGTGTGTTTTTATATACATAAAATTAAGTACTTTTTTGTTATTTATTTTATTAATTTCTTCTACCAGTTTCTGACTTAAAAGGTCAAACTTCAGGAAATAGTTTTACTGACGATCTATAACCAAAAATGTACAAATACCACTTTCCAACTAAACATAAACAAACTAATTAGATATAATTTCCAAATATACAAACATATAATACAGTCCATGTATAAATTAAGTACATTATAAATGGCCAAAAAATAGAATAAAATTATTCTAATTGTATTTTATCTTATTATTCTAATAGAAATGTGATTTATTTATTTTATTATTTCTTCATGTTACTTACTTTAACTTTCTGCAGGTCTTAGTAATTGTTTTTACATTTCCTAGTGATTTTACACAACTAATTACTTCTGTTTTCCTACTACTATCTTTTCAAAATGGTGCCAAAATAATTCTATATAAGTTTCAGGAAAGTATGATTCTTTTAGAATTTTAAATTGTCTCAAAATACATTCATTAAAATGTTTACTGGCAGAGGGTGGACTCTTTTTGAAAATCTGACATGAAATATATTTAAATGTAGCTGTAACCTTAAATTATCTCGCAATTAAATAATTCGCTGCAGTTTACATATTTTAAAAGTTTTATTACATTTGTAGAATTACAATTAAATGAGTTATTAATTAAAAAATAAAATTTATTTGTTATTGTCTTTCATCATTTTGGTAGGTTTCACATAACCTAAATTACATGAAGCATCTTTCTGTCACAACTGAAAACACCTTCTGTAAAATCTTTTTTTGAGGTTTATTCAGTAATCCATATAAATTTTTAGGCTAACTTCTTAATAAAATAATTTCATTATTTTTAATACATCTTTCAGTATTTTTCTACTGTTTGTTTTAATTGTGTATTAACAAATGAAGTATCAATATGTAATCTGTAGAATGAATCATAACAAAATATATATTATTATCTTTATTAATCTCTTGTTTTAAAGTCCAATCAAAAAAAGTTATTCTTAGCAATTTCAATCCCCTTTGAATCCCCTTCACACCAAACATGCTCACCCTTTCAGCCGTGGGGGTGTTATAATGTGACTCTCAATCCCACTATTCGTTGATAAAAGAGCAGCCCAAGAGATGGCAGTGGGTGGTGATGACTAGTTGCTTTCCCTGTAGTCTTACACTGCAAAATTAGGGACGGCCAGTGCAGATAACCCTCGTGTAGCTTTGTACGAAACTCCAAACAAAGAAACCTGTAATTAGAAATCAAATAATATAATCTACTTGAAAGATTTGTAAGAACATTTAATTATATATATTTGGGGTGAGTACTAACATGTGCCAAGAAAAATTTTAGTAAATATACTTTGATAAAATTCTAAAACAATTATATGTTCATGTTTTCGTTGTCTTAGACATGGAGAATGTGAAAGACTATTTTGAAAAATATATTTCATAAAATGTATTAGTACCACTCTAAATAGGCAGTAGTAAGAGATCAGAATAATAAGCTGGGTGAAGTCACTAGGAAATGTGAACACAGTTAATAAGACTTGTGTAAGAGTATGAAATCATAGAATAAATTAATTATTATTGATAAGAATAAGTAGAATAAGATTTTAATTTAGAAAAGTATATTGACTAATTTGATTTATGTTTGAACAATTATGATGTATTTAATTTATTTGTGGGCTCTATTGTATGATTCTACATTTGGAAAGTCTGTGTATTTAATTTAGATTAGTTGAAAAGTGGTACTTGTATTTTTTTGTATAGGTTCTCAGCAGCCCAGCATGACCAGGTGGTTAGAATGCTTAACTTGTATTCTGAGGTTTGCAGGTTCGAATCTCTGTTGCACCAAACATCCTTGCTCTTTCAGCCATGGTGGCATTAAAATGTTTTGGTCTATCACAGTCTTTGTTGGCAAAAGAGTAGTCCATAGAGGTGGCTGTGGGTGGTGATGACTAGCTGCCTTCCCTCTAGTCTTACACTGCTAAATTAGGGACAGTTAGTATAGATAGCCCTCATGTATCTTTGCTCGAAATTCAAAACAAACAAACAAAAAGATCCTCAGTAAAAGTGTAACCAACGAAGTCACAAAACTGATAGAAGAAGTTAATAACAGAAAGGAGCAAAAAGATTGGTTTTGCAATGTTTTTTTTATTTGTATTTACAGGTGAATGTAATTGATGTTTTGGTTACAAACACACACACACACATATGTAGAGAGAGGGTTATAAAATAAAAATGTTAGGTAATCAGTACGAATTTATGATTGTTATTGTGAAAGGTTTTGTTTTATATTTTAAAATTTATCGGGTGAATTATTTTTCTAATATATATTATATTGTCCTCAAAAATGATTTTGAACTTTAATTTTTGAGTTTTCCAAAACATAAAGGCACATTGTTGTGTTTGACTTCGTCGTATGTTCTGTAGATTTTGTATTTTTTTCTAGTTTTAACACATCTAAGTACTTCATGAAAGTGCAATACACTAAACATTTGCACGTTTTTATCAGCCTCTAGATCTTACGAGTTTCATAATCCTTATATCAGTACAAAGTCATTGCTTCCAAATTTAAAAGCTAACATCATGTTTTAGTACATGTTCGTTTTTAAAATATATAGTGTATTAATTACTAGTTCTGTCTGCTAGTTCTGATGAAACTCTAAGTGAGAACATTCGAAATAAAGTTTTTTGTTATTATATGGACAGAAAAGATTTTTTTTCAACTTTATTTACAAGATATTCATTACAGTAGCTTCCAATGTAAACATTCCTCACCTTTGAAACGAGAGTGCCTTAAATGAGTAATCATAAAATTCAGTTATTCAAATGGAGTATCCGAAAAGTTGGTGGTGGGTGTTGTTGACTGTCTTCCCTCTGAACTATCGCTTGTAAATGAGGAATTTCTTGCGCGGATATCCCTTGATTAACTCAGCGTGAAAATTCAACAAACAAATCGATTAAAAATGTAACCATGTGATTGGCCTTATTTCCTGAAGATTACCCCATCTTGTCAACAATTTTAATTTTAGGCTCATTATGACTGTGGTGAACCTTGAGGTATTTTACCTAGAAGTTTGGATAATATGTTGCATTTAAACTCTACAATACCCAAAACCCAGCCTGGTATGGCCAGGTGATTAAGGCACTCGACTCGTAATCTGAGGGTCGCGGGTTCGAATCCCCGTCACACCAAATATGATTGCTCTTTCAGCCGTGGGGGCGTTGTAATGTGACGTTCAATCCCACTATTCGTTGATTAAAAGAGTAGCCCAAGAGTTGGCGGTGGGTGGTGATGACTAGCTGCCTTCCCTCTAGTCTTACACTGCTAAATTAGGGATGGCTAACACAGATAGCTTTTGTGTAGCTTTGCGCGAAATTAAAACCAAACCTACCGGCCAACTTGTACATATTTATGTATCTGTCGTGACTAGTATAACTAAATGTCATGGTGACATCTACAGTATAGTCCAGAGTGAAATAGATATGACTCTCGAATTTGTAAAACATATATAAATCACCGACAAAACAAGCTAAAGTGATACAGTGAAGGTTTGATGATCCTTCCGATCAAAGACTTACCGAGAATCCTTGAAAACAATTTTCACGGTGACTTCGAAAAGTGTCTTTAGGGACAAAATACAATTCACTGCGTAATACACATTCTGAATTAGTTTTCGTTAAGTTTTTCTAAGTCACATGCATTAATCTGAAACAAACGAAACACCGAAATAAAAGTATAACAGTAAATCCGTTAGAATATATAACATTCTGCAGTTTATGTTAATCATTTAGTTTTTACATTTTTACCGTATATTTATTTTTTCCGTACGCCGATTTAATTTTTTAATTTTACGCAAAGCTACACGAGGGCTATCTGCACTAGCCATCCCTAGTTTAGCAGTGTAAGACTAGAGAGTTGTGGTTTTGTTTTGAACTAAGCACAAAGCTACTCAATGGGCTATCTGTGCTCTGCCCACCACGGGTATCGAAACACGAGTTTTAGCGTTGTAAGTCCGCATATAACCGCTGAGCCACTGGGTGGCAAGACTGGAGATGAAGGCAGCTAATCATCATCAGACACTACCAACTCTTGGGCTACTTTTTAACAACGAATTATGGAATTGACCATAACATTATAACGCCCCAACGGCTGAAAGGGCGGGCACGTTTGAAATGACGGGGATTCGAACCCGGGACCCTCAGATTACGAGTCGAGCCCTTAACCACCTGACCATGCCGGGGCCCTTTAATTAGTTTCACTTTTCCTAGCACTGACGAAAATAAATGCAAGGATCGTAGATCATGCAGGCTAATTCTGTTGACCAGGTCATGTTTTTTGTTCAGAAACTTGGCACTCATACATTTCATGGAAATAATACCAGTAGTTTGGAATTAGTCACTTACCCAGAAACCTCTAGTTTTACGTAACAAAGTTTATTCTTGAAAAAACACACAAGATAATTCTTGTACAAAGGAACTTTCATTATGACGACATTTCTTTTTCAATTTTTAAATGTATGCATGTTTTATAATTCCAAATTTTTGAGGTTTTATAAACACAAAAAAGAAAACAAAAAGAGAGTCTGTCATCTTATATAACAGAACAACACCCAACTTTGTAACGTAGTTCAAATCCAAAATAATACGTACACGTATCGTTTCTAGGCTTACATCCAGTATTGATCTGAAAGTACTTTGGTCGTTAGTGATGGAGCACCAGACACAAAAGGTACACCACCCAAAAAGAACCACACCCTTTGCAGTACTCTTTCGAACGTCACTATGGGTCTACTGTCTCTGTTGGAAATTCTACGTCATTTGAGACTGATGTTTCATGAAGTTGGTCGGGTTCTAGAACCTTTAAATAGAGACAATTAACAGTTATTTTAGTGCTAAGAATCATCAATAATACAGGTTTTACAAATATTTTGTCAATAACGGCAGAAACCGTAACGCTCCAAGAAGTTATTTTCCAAGTTAGTAATGGGAAACAAAGTTGTCACTTTCACTGAAGAACAGCTTGACGATTATCAGGTAACAAATACAGATCTAATTATGTGGAAAAAATAACTACTGTTTCTATTTCTTGTACGTTTTTATCGTATTTCAATACGACATTTATGAATTTTACTGTCCAAAGTTATTGTGCTTAACGTAATTTGGCTAGTTTACTCATTAAAATTATAATATCGGCAGGCTTTTTAAAGCAGTTAATTTAGGTTAGATAAACTGGTTTACAGCTTGTTTCGGAAAGGTGTTTCAATCTACTTGTGTAGACCTATGTCAAACGAAAGTTTCATACTTAACAAGTTAAGGTTCAGGAGCCTGAAATACTTATTAAAGCTAAAATCTTTGGAAGTTTTGTATGAATTAACTGAACACATTTTTATAAAGTGTATATTGGAATTTCAGTAGAGAGAATGTAGACGCTAAGGAATTGCCAGGTGGATTAAGGCGTTCTACTCGTAATCCGAGGGTCGCGGGTTTGAATCCCGGTCGCACGAAACATGTTCGCTCTTTCAGCCGTGAGAGCGTTATAATGTTACGGTCAATCCCACTATTCGTTGTTAAAAGAGTAGCCCAAGAATTGGCGGTGGGTGGTCATGACTAGTTGCCTTCCCTCTAGTCTTACACTGCTAAATTAGGGACGGCTAGCACAGATAGCCCTCGAGTAGCTTTGTGCGAAATTCCAAAAACAACAAACTGTTTTCTTTTGTTTTTTTTATTATCTACCAAAGTCGATCCAAATTGAAATAGTAAAAACTGCACGGACGGTGAATAGTGACTGAATGTTTTAAAACATGTAGACCAAAGTGTGATTTAACTGTATTAAAACGTCTTCAAGGTTAAAGAAGATATTTGTTTCATAACTTTTGCCTAATAAAGCGATAACTTGCATTATTTCTAACATACTGTCTTATTGACACGTGTAATGCTTTAAATCTTGTGTGGAACCACCCGGATTAAATCTTTACTTCCTGTACACTCATAGAATGAGAAATATTTACACACAACTTATGAAATCCCGCATTACCGTGTTTCTTACCGTGCACCAGCTTGGAAAGTGTAAATAAACATAGAAAGATTTAAATATAACCAAATTCTGAAAAACACTGACTGTTTTCATTTCATGTTCATATAAATCTCTTCAATTAATAAATAACCTTATTTTTTGTCTGACGAAAAATGGACTATAAAACTTCAAAACAGTTTATGTTTGTTTCATTCGATATTTTGTTTCTACAACTCTTTATGAGAGACTATATGTTTTAATAGATTCTACGAACCAATGAAGAGTATGAAACATGGTCACGTGGACAACATTGCATACAGTAAATTAAAACTATAAAACAATATCGAATGTAGGTGTACAAAAGGGTCAGAATGTACTTTTAAACAATCTAGAAGTAGCCACAATCTTGTCATAAGTATAGCTAAAATACGTGCTTAAGAGGTATACGTATTTTATGGTTAAAATTCAGTCACAAGTGGTTTACAACGATCGGTAATTTTGATTAGTTTGGTTTGTTTTGAATTTTGCGCTAACCGTCCCTAGTTCAGCAGTGTAAGGCTAGAGGGAAGGTAGCTAGTCATCACCATCCACCGCTAACTCATGGGCTATTCTTTTACCAACAAATAGTAGGGTTAACTATCATATTATAACGTTCTCACGGCTGAAAGGGCGAGCATGTTTGGTATGACGGGGATTCGAATCCTTGACCCTCGGATTACGAGTCGAGTGCCTTAACCACCAGGCCATGCAGGGCCCGGTAATTTTGATAACACAGACGAATCTCACACGAGATAGTAGATAACGTCTTGAACAAACCTGTGATCTAGTAAATTATTTTAAATACACATCGCTGTTGACAGAATTAACACACATGTTAACTTAAATGTTATTGGAATGGCATTAGGCAAATAACCATTTCTATATTACGCTGACAGAACAATGTATATTTCCACTGGTAAGTCTTGTTTGTTTTTGAATTTCGCACAAAGCTACTCGAGGGCTATCTGCGCTAGCCGTCCCTAATTTTGCAGTGTAAGACTAGAGGGAAGGCAGCTAGTCATCACCACCCACCGCCAACTCTTGGGCTACTCTTTTACCAACGAATAGTGGGATTGACCGTAACATTATAACGCCCCCACAGCTGAAAGGGCGAGCATGTTTGGCGCGACGGGGATGCGAACCCGCAACCCTCAGATTACGAGTCGCACGCCTTAACACGCTTGGCCATGCCGGGCCGTTACTGGTAAGTCAATACGTGCTTGGTGTACTCCTAAAAATATTTAGCGAAAAATATTTCAATTACTGTGACTTGAAAAGAAAAATTGAAGTCAATTAGACGGAGTGCACAAGATTATATTGTTTTTCCTGTATCGTGATTAAGTTGAGGCTTGGATCTTGAAATAACCAAAGCTTTATAAAATATAAAGATAGCACATTGTATAATTAACTCTATTTGAAAACATGTATGGTTAGTCTTAACTTTTTAAAATTTTATCGTGTAGCGCAAACGGTGTTTCGTCTGTATTTTTAAATAACGTTAGGCTTTTTTATGTCCTTTTACCATGTTTTTCTAGACTTCAGTTTATTGTGTGTTTGTTTGAGCTCGAAAAAAAAGCTGCACATTGGGTTATTTGTGCTCTGCTCAACACGGGTATCAAAACTCGGTTTCTAGTGTTGTAAGTTCACACACATACCGATGAGCCTCTGAGAGGCTTTAGCCCCCCCGCTAGTACAGCGGTATGTCTCCGGATTTACAACACTAAAATCAGGGGTTCGATTCCCCTCGGTGAGCTGAGCAGATAACCCTTTGTGGCTTTGCTATACGAAAAACACACCCTCAGAGGCTTTAACAGTTTAAGTAGAAGGTAATGATTTTTTTCCATAAAGCCACCTTTGGAAAATATAGCAATTTGAAATAAGGTTATAAAATAACGACATGTTTACCTGAATTTCTTATTAAAAAAACTTAAGACGCGGTAAGATTTGGTGGTTAGGGCGTTAGATTCATAATTTGAGGGTCGCGGGTTACAATCTCCTTTACAACAAAGATGCTCGCCTTTTCAGCCGTGGGAGGGTTATAATGTTATAATCAATCCCACTATTCGTTCACAAAAGAGTAGACCAAGAGTTGGCGATGAGTGATGATGGCTAGTTGCCTTCCCTCTAGTCTTACGTTGCTAAATCAGGAATGGCTAGTGCAGATTTCCCCCGTGTAGTTGTTTTTGCGAAATTCAAAATAATTAACAAATTAAGTTACAATTTCTATCGTAATGTATAACTTACAAACTTCAATTCATTAGGAAAGGTTAAATAATAAAATTTCACTGTTTTGTTTCCCATTATAATGTGTATTTCTTATTGTTTTTATAAACACGTTGAGAGAAAAATACCAACTTAATTTCTTTAACAGGACTGCACGTTTTTTACTGGGAAGGAAATTTTAAGGTAAGTTTTATATAAATTCAAGCTTTCATTTAAATCTACAAGGAACTTTAAAAACAGTTAATTGTGAAAACCTGAATAAAATAAGAACGAATATATTTTGTCTTACGAAGGAATCAAACAGTGAAATATTGACAAATTGATCGCATTATATTTAAATTGTAGCGTTTCTCGTATTTTACATTGAATATTTAGACAACGTTCGGTTCGAATTTCATTCTATTAAAGATGCACTATTTGGTTACTTGTGCAAATTGTAATTTAATATTATAATGTATTTGTTTTATATGTAGAGCTTGTGACTTGTTTTCTTGGTGCTGGTTATTATATTGTCTGAATTACGAATTTGTTCACGATAAATCATTTAGTTATCAAACCGAAATAGTCGTTTATTTTTAGAAAGTAAAATTTAGATAAGATATTAAAACGTTCCTCAAAAGCCAAGGATCGTATCTACACTACACTGTATGGAATATTAAAAACGAGTTCAATTTGAAAACTCCCCGGGGTGATTTCTGGCGTATATTTTTGAGACAAGTTTTCCTTTGTTAACTGATAAATGTTAAAATGAAATACAGAATTCTCAAGTCTCCATACTAGCTAGTACTAAGGTCTACTCACTGGTAGTAAATTCAGTACATGTATCAGTAAAGCCACATTCTCAGCATTGTTAACTAAGCAACTGTCAATGTTTTATGCTTTTGCTAACAACTGTTAATGTTTAGCTTTCAATTGAATTACGAACGATTTCATCTGCGATTCAACAAAGATCGAAGCATCACGGTAGTAAGGAGTGGGATGAGCAGACAGGAACACGTTAAAAGCAACTACAAGCATAATATTGTACTCAGCTTGTTGCGCAGTATCTACTAAGGTGGTTATAAATGGTTATGTTATTTAAAGACTTCCATGCTTTTTGTGATTGGCTGTTAAACTTGTGATGCTCTGACGTATTTCAGTCACCTTACCACTTTATATCATTTTTCGTAGTCCCAACGCTTAAAGAGCGTGAGAAAGGCCATATCTTTGGCCAATTTAAATGTCCAAAAACATAGTACAATTTAAGAAAAAAACCGGATTGGATAATATTTTCTTTGCTGTTGTTTTGTTTCCGTACGAAAAATGTCCTACACTGGCTCGTGAGGATCCTGTTAACATGTAGAAATGTAAGAAACGCTACAAATTATGTTTATAAAAACTGACAAAACAAGTGTTTCTCTGTTAGGGTACAGAAACGATTCCGAGAATTAGACCCTCAGAATGTCCCTCAGGTAATGACTGGTGATGAAGCACATACTGTTGTGGTCCCGATGGAGAAAGTAGAAAAAATGCCAGAACTTAGGGTAAAATGCTAATTACAGTTATTCCTTTAATAAATAAAAAAAACATTCTTTCTATTTCATAAAGCAAACCGGAAACTACAGTAGAAATTAATATATTATAAATAAATGGGAAATGTGACAAAAAATAGGTCACTTTTTTCTTTTTCTTTGTAGTAAACGATTTCCTCATAACTACAAAATAAAGACATGTGCTCGGCAACGGTCAGTTGCAAACTCTCTTTGTCAACCTAAAGATGGCCTAAGAAGGTCAAAACGTTTTGAACTTTATTTTAATTGAAGTTTTAATACCCGTACTAGCTGTCTTGAGATACATTGTTCAGACACTACGCAAACTTAACGTTAGCTTTTGCTAAAATATTATATTATTTATGGCATTTTTAATGCCCGTTGATTTATTATTATTATAACTGTTTATTTATAATTAAGCACAAAGCTGCACAGTGGGTTATTTGTACTCTTACCATCACGGGTATGGAAACTGAAAAATTCATCGGTTTTCTGTTATATTAAAAATTATGTTTATTACCATTAAACTTGTAAACAACTTTTTTATTCGTATAACTTTTAACTTTTTAAGTTGAGGTCTCGGTGTTGTTATGAGTAGGAAGATGAACTACAATTAGCTTGTTTGTTTGTTTGTTTTGAATTTTGCACAAAGCTACTCGAGGGCTATCTGTGCTAGCCGTCCCTAATTTAACAGTGTAAGACTAGAGAGAAGGCAGCTAGTCATCACCACCCACTGCTAACTCGTAGGCAACTCTTTTACAACGAATAGTGGGATTGACCGTCACATTATAACGCCCCACGGCTGAAAGGGCGAGTATGAACCCGCGACCCTCAGATTACGAGTCGCACGCCTTGACACGCTTGGCCATGCCGGGCCTACAATAAGCTACTAAGAAACCTACTTTCTGTGGGGTATTATGTGAAATATGTTTGTTTTCTTAATTTTAAGGCCTAAGCACAAGGTCTGTTACACAAACAATTTTTTTAAAGTACGTCATTACAACATTAACATGAACCTTTGTCTTACTAGTATTTTATAGAATGGGTTTCGCCTTCGAATGGGGGCAGTAAACTTGAGTGAGTTTAAAATAAATCTTAATAGATTTATGAATAATTTTAGTTTGGCTTAAAAGATAAGACAGCTGACACGGACCAACAAGTCCCTTGTTGTCATTAAACATAGTTATGTCATGCCTTGACTTTTTCAGTCTCGATGTTTTTTGAATTTCGCGCAAAGCTACTCGAGGGCTATCTGCGCTAGCCGTCTATCATTTAGCAGTGTAAGACTAGAGGGAAGGCAACTAGTCATCACAACTCATCGCCAACTCTTAAGCTACTCTTTTACCAACGAATAGTAGGATTGACCGTTATATTATAACGTCCCCACGGCTGAAAGGGCGTACACGTTTAGTGCGAAGGGAATCGAATCCGCGACCCTCGGATTACGAGTCTAACGCCTTAACCCACCTGGCCATGCTGAGCCACTTGTCAGTCTAGAAAAAATGAGAAACGATTCTGTTTTTCTCAGCTTAAAGCCACACTCCCAGCCCCTTCATAGTGGAAAATTTCTAGATTTAAAACATTAAGAACCATATTTACCTAATTATGGTGGGCAGAGCACACATAGTCCATTATGTAGGACTTTCTTGAACAACAATTTACAAACTCAGCTTAAAAAACAACAGCATGATATAAGTCGAAACGTTTACAAATAATTCGTGGGGCCAGGCTTTTACATTCTCACATCACCCTCCCTCTTTTACCACGAACTGCATCATACACGTATTTCTTTAATCTTTCACAAAATATCTTGAATTTTAGAAGAAAATAAAGCAGGTTCTGGCCCTATAAATTAAAGTGTATAGCTGCAGTTCTCGATGTTTGTGAGCTCCATGTGACTGCACAAAGTTGCAACTACATTAATGATCCTGAAGGACATTACAGGTAACAGTGCCCCTGGGGCTCTGGGGCGTAAATTAACTGATAACGTGCTTTACTCTAACCTGTAGTCCCCCCCACTCAACAAGCAGCGTTTACTGTTAAATTAGATTTGATTCCTAACTACTAGAGAATGTGTGTTCACTAGATGTACAGTTTTCGTTTAGTCCCTTCAGGTGTGGTATCGGCCCCTTAGACTGGCGCCCACCCTGCTGGTTCTCTTTCCATGTACTATAGAATGTGTGTTAGCAGCACAATACAGTGCAGGCCCCCATCAATTATTTATTCGACCTTCACCAAAAAATAGAAGAATAGCTGGTACAGCGGTAAGTCTACGAACTTACAACGCTAAAATCAGGGGTTCGATTCCCCTACGGTGGACTCAACAGACAGCCCGATGTGGCTTTTATTACAATAAAACACACAATTCCTATACGCTCAATTAAAAATGATATCCGTTTGTTTTTCCATCGTGTACAGAATGTTCACAAAATGCCACACTTACTTTTACATAAATGAGTCATTTTCATGGAAACTGGGTCACATTTTGATATACTTAAAATGTAACTCCTGGTTGCAAACTTATCTCGACCAATCACGATGTAAAAGTCTTATCGATTGTTCTAGAACCAACTAGAAACACACCGTTAGTGTATAAACGGTTAACATGACTCATGACACGTCCTTTCTATTTAGTATTTATATGCGCGTGCACTTTGACGTTATTTTTTTCTTTTCAATATTATGCATTCCTCCTATGAGAACAAGCAATCGTACAAATAACCCAAACATGTTCTGTTATATTTATTGTAAATTTTCTCTAAGTAAGAGTGTTTTTTATTCCTAATTTGTAAAAGAAAAAAATTATTTCGTGATAGAAAAAAACTGAATATTATTTTCTGAGTCTGTGAAATCCATTATTAAAACCAAAACTAATTTTATGAAGTTTAAGTTCGCAGATCTGTTCAACTTGGTGTAAAAGATGTTTGAAAATATTTGGAATCGATTCCAACTGCAAACGTTCCACATATAATTCACATTGGCCATTGAAATTATGTATATTCCATGTGTGGACACTAGAGTGAAGATTATCTTGACAGTAGGCCCGGCATGGCCAAGTGGGTTAAGGCGTTCGATTCGTAATCCGAGGGTCGCGGGTTCGAATCCCGGTCGCACTAAACATGCTCGCCCTTTCAGCCATGGGGCGTCATAATGTGATGGTCAATCCCACTATTCGTTGGTAAAAGAGTAGCCCAAGAGTTGGCGATGGGTGGTGATGACTAGCTGCCTTCCCTCTAGTCTTACACTGCTAAATTAAGGACAGATAGCCCTTGAGTAGCTTTGTGCGAAATTTACAAAACACACAAACACATCTTGAGAGTAAAATATTCTAATCGTATTTTCATTTGATACCAGAACTAGTGGAACATCTTTGTTTCATTCCCCCCCCCCAAATAATTTACTTTTTAAAAATTAAAGGTTTTTTTTTTTCTTTGATGAAACTGAAAGAATTTTTAGATTTTAAGAACGTTCTGGGAAGTTGATAACTGAAATGGATGCAATTTGTATTTGTTTCTCAGGAAAACCCGTTTCGGCAACGTATTTGTAAAGTATTCTCGCATGATGGAAGTGGAAATATGACATTTGATGATTTCTTGGATATGTTTTCAGTTTTCAGTGAACAGGCACCAAGAGACGTCAAGGTTGTCTATGCCTTTAAGATATATGGTTTGTATTCACAGATTTATATATATCTATTCAATATATTTTGTACGTTTACTCAAATAAGCTTAATCTTTGACATGATGAAGATTGAATAAAATTTTCTGCTATTTTCTTAAAATATTAAATTTATAAATATTTATATATTTAAAAAAATGAAAATTTTAAAGGAATCTGAAATCGTCTTGAAAACTTTTAAAAAGGACTAAGTAAATTTCTCTCAGTTTACTTTGTTCAAATACCTCGTAATTTATGGATCAATATTTTCTAGTGAATCAACCGTTGAGCTTGTTGGTCTATAACGCTAAAATTCGGAGTTCGATATGCGCATAAACTAATACGTGTGTGCATTACCAAAATCAGCACAAACTAAGAGGTCCTTTCATTACCACTGAGCCCCCACCCACCCGTGGGACACAGTGACATGTTTGCCAACTTACAACGTCATAAACTGAATTTTAATAATGAGGCGTTGTCAAGGGGGCCCAGCTCTCCCGATAAAGTGGCCACACTGATCACTTTTATTTTTATCAGATTTTGTATAATAGAAACACCTTTTGTACAATTTAATGAAAACAAAACTTCTATAAACGTTTTTACATTTGATTAAAACTTTGGATAAATTTCAGCTTTTTAATTATTTTGGCTCACATTAAAATTTTCTGACCCATCTCGCGAGTAGAAAATCTGGCAACATCAATGTTTCGATTTCCATTGTGTATCTTTGTGCTTACATTTAAACCATGAAAACTTAAGCTTTACGATTATAAAAAAAAAACACGTTTCTCACCGATTTGAAGCAAAATATAATTTAAAATCTGATTCTCGGGGGAGGAAACAAAACTAAAAACATTATTATATTACATTTATTATAATGTTGATAACTCCTATTTATTTTCTTTATTATTTTTATATAAAACTCTTTTCCTATGAATGATGGCCCGGCATGGACAAGCGCGTTAAGGCGTGCAACTCGTAATTTGAGGGTCGCGGGTTTGCATCCCCGTCGCGCCAAACATGTTCGCCCATTCAGTCATGGGGGCGTTATATTGTGACGGTCAATCCCACTATTCGTTGGCAAACGAGTAGCCCAAGAGTTGGCGGTGGGTGGTGATGACTAGCTGCCTTCCCTCTAGTCTTACACTACTAAATTATGGACGTCTAACGCAGATAGCCCTCGAGTAGTTTTGTGCGAAATTAAAAAAAACCAAAACAAACTTATAAATGATATTCACAATAACTTTGCTTGTTAAAAATGTACAAGGTTATTTAACATTTTTTGACACTTGTTTTCTCATTAGACAATAAACCTAACTAATTAGAAGGGAATAAAGGGTTAAGTACCATGCAGTAAATGCGTAGCTTTTAATCAACATATAGGTCGTGGATCAATAACATTGATTACAATGTGTGAGAAAGAAACTCCTACGTTTTTGTTTGTTTGTTTGTTTTTGAATTTCGCACAAAGCTACTCGAGGGCTATCTGTGCTAGCCGTTCCTAATTTAGCAGTGTAAGACTAAAGGGAAGGCAGCTAGTCATCACCACCCACCGCCAACTCTTGGGCTACTCTTTACCAACGAATAGTGAGATTGACCGTCACATTATAACGCCCCATGCCTGAAAGGACGAGCATGTTTGGCTCGATGGGGATGCGAACCCGCGACCCTCAGATTACGAGTCGCATGTCTTAAAACGCTTGTCCATGCCGGGCCAACTTCTACGTTAAAAACAAACTTACCTTCAAAGGTGTATACACAAAATCTCGATTTCTTACATTGTTTTATTCACACAAATGCCAATTTATTCAGTGTTTCCTTATTAATAACTAAATTATTAAATATTTAACACGTTTTATCTTCTTTACTGCGCCAGTGTATTGCAAAAATATTATAAAAAACTAATTTAATTAATCTCAGTAAATATTGTTTAATTAATCTCAATTAATCCGTAGCGAAAATCAACTGATTCTTTCCCCCGGTTTTTCTAATCCAATGGAAAATTATAACCTTTATTGTTCAACCTGAAACCTCAGTGGAGGTTGTAACAGTAAAAAAAATCTTCCCTAGGTTCTGGGAATACATTTTGTAAATTATTCATAGATTTATTACTAGTCTATGATGATCCGTTTTTGTCATGTCTGCTTATGACGAAGCTTTTGGGATTTAAAACATTGAATTTAAATAAATCATTGTTCGTATATTTTAACCGAACCTCCGTTAGTCGTAAGTAAATATCAGTTATTAGTTTTAGAGGCAACTACAAAAACAATTCTCGCAACAATTATTCGCCGCAGTACATTTTTTAATTAAAAACTATGTTCTCGTACAGCTTTAAAACTGCATTTTAACATCAAAATACAAACTTCAAATTTAAGCCTAAACAAACATGTTATTAAAAATATGATTTATTTCAAGATATCTTTCAATGCGACCTCTATAATAAAGTTTTTTAATTAAAAACTGTGTTCTCGTACAGTTTTAAAATTGCATTTAACATAAAAACATAAACTTCAGATTTAGGCCTAAAGAAATATCTTGGTGAAAATATAATTTATTTTAATATATTTTTCAACGCGACCGTTATAAATCATGTATAAAAAACAGGCTAGTAACTAAATCTTTGTATCTCACACTCGTAAATATACCCCAAAATAAAAGGAAGGCTATGCTCTAAACCTAACAAACTTCATTGATCATAGTATAAACATCTACACGTTGTCATTATATTCAGAATATACTAAGTGGCATTAAAAACGCAGCAAGTGATAGAATGAGTTGTTTCATATAGGTACAAACACGCCTTGGTTTTAATCATGAGTGTTCTCTGAAAACAGATCAGTAGTTCAGATCATTTTAATCAGCGTGATCACGTGTCAGTATTTAAACCGGTCAAAACTTACCCATCCCTTGCTGCTGTACATAATGTGAGAGTATGGAAAAAACTTTTGTTTGCAAGTACACATCGGTCCTTCAGCCTATAAAATGCCGGGCTTTAAAGGTTTAATTTCACCATAAAAGAAAGATGCCACGGCTGGCGTAAGAAAGCAGAGATCAGGCGGTCGGGGTGCTAATGACAGGGAGGACACCAGCCAGGGTGACGACACACTTTGGGGTGCACCTTCATGCACGACAATGCACGTCAGCACATGTGTGTACAAATTGTTTGAATGATAACAATTAGAACGTTCTGGACTGGCCTCCATATTTGCCTGATATGAATCACATTGAGCATCTCTGGGACGTTTTGGATCAGCGCATCCGTCATCGGGATCCTGCCCCTAGCTCTCTAGCTGGACTACGTGCAGCACTTATGGCTGAGTGGGACATCATCCCCTATAGGCAGAATGACAATCTGGTGACATCTATGCCACGCAGGGTCCAGGATTTTCTGGCAGCAAATGGAGGACATACCCGTTATTAGTCTTCTGGACGTTCAAATCTTGGTTAAACTTTTTGTGTACAGTTTCTGATCAAATACGAATATTGTATAGTACGAAGACATGACGATTGCATGATATGTACATTCAAAACTTATGTTTAACCTAGCGTATTAAAATTGTTTGACTGCATGTACGTTGTTGTGTTTTTAATGCCTCTCTGTATATTTAGAAGAAACTAAACATATCAGTTGTATAGTAATTTTATATGTACATATTATATATTTCTTGGTGATTTGTTTAATTACTACTAAATTATGATCAGAACAATCTGTGTATCTAGAGCTAAACTAAAATTTATTTGGCAACTAATATAGCAATTTATTTGACAACTAATATAGCAAATTAAATAGTTTTCTTACGTTTCCATTTATAAGGATTTTAATGCGCTCTTTCAGTTAGATATTTTTTGGGCAGGAGTGTAACCCTCCTAATAATATCTCATAAGGCTCAGCCAGTTCAGGAGATTTAGGTTGTTCCTAAATGCATATATTAGGCTTACGATGTAAACCGATCTTTATTGTGAAAGTATAATAATAAAGACTAAGTCAACATAAAAAAATAACGACATTCTCTATACCAGAAAGCATAACCCATACTAAAAGTAACAATAAATACATTTTAAAATATATAATTTGTTTGTTTGTTAATTTCGCTGAAAGCTACTCGAGGGCCATCTGCGCTAGCACATCCTAATTTTGAAATGATAGACTAGAGAGAAGGCAGCGAGCCAGCACTACCCACTCCCAATTATTGTATTACACTCTACCAACGATCAGTGAAAATGAGCATCACATTATAACGCTCCAGCAGCTGATAGGACGAGCATGTTTGATGACCGGGTTCGAACCTGCGACACGTAGATTGCGAGTCGAGTGTTTGATGTGATGATCTAATTGAAATAATATACGTAATCCTGTTTAGCTCTTTCTTTTTATTCTGTTGTTATAAACATAGATTTTGATGGCGACCAGTTCATAGGGCATTACGACATAGAACAGACTTTAATAAGCCTAACCAGAAATGAATTGAGTCCAGAGGAAGTATCTTTGGCCTGCGACAAGGTTCTGGAAGAGTCTGACGTTGATGATGACGGCAAGGTATCTTTCATGGAATTTGAACACGTTATTTCTCGAGCACCTGACTTCTTGGGGTGAGAACGCATAATACATGATAGCATAAATATTAATATTCCATTAAAAAAAAATATTGAAAGTACAAGTTAATTTGATAGATAAATAATTTTAAGTAAACAAAATATAAATGATTTCGTGTGTTTTCTTAAAAAAATAAATCAGAATGTAAAAAAGAGATATAAACGACACTAAAGATAATTTAAATAATGTTGCCTGCTTACTTTACTATGCATTATTTCACACTTTATCCTATTCCTATAAAGTTTTTGGTTTGTTTTGATTGTTTGTTTTTGAATTTCGCGAAAAGCTACTCGAGGGCTATCTGTGCTAGCCGTCCCTAATTTAGCAGTGTTATCGCCACCCACCGCCAACTCTTGGGTTACTCTTTTACCAACAGATAGTGGGATTGACCGTAACATTATAACGCCCCCATGGCTGAAAAGGCGAGCATGTTTGGTACGACGGGGATTCGAACCCACGACCCTCAGATTACGTGTCAAACGCCTTAACCCACCTAGCGGTTTGTTTTGAAAGTCGCGCAAAGCTTCTCGAGGGCTATCTGCGCTAGCCGTTCCTAATTTAGTAGTGTAAGACTAGATGGCAGGCAGCTAGTCATCACCATCCATTGCCAACTCTTGGGCTACTCTTTTACCAACGAACAGTGGGATTGACCGTCACATTATAACGCCCCCACGGTTGAAAGGGCGGGCATGTTTCGTGTAACGGGGATCCGAACCTGCCATCCTCAGATTACGCCTATAAAGGTACTGTCTGAACGTGTCAGATTAATAAGTTTTCTTACTGTGTTGGAATCACACAACGGACTAATCAGGCTTCAACTTTTAAAATGAGAAAAAAAACAAAAAACATTAATGGAATTTTTTTGGAAAAATACGTTAGAACTGTTAGGCCTAAACAACAGGTTGAACATTTATTCAGTATTTAATATACAACTAGAATTAAGGGTTTTATTAACAAAATGATTGTTTGTTTTTTGTTTTTGAATTTCGCACAAAGCTACTCGAGGGCTATCTATGCTAGCCGTCCTTAATTTAGTAGCGTAAGACTAGAGGGAAGGCAGCTAATCATCACCACCCACCGCCAACTCTTGGGCTACTGTTTTACCAACGAATAGTGAGATTGACCGTAACAGTATAACGCCCCCACGGCTGAAAGGGCGAGCATGTTTGACACGACAGGGATGCGAACCCGCAACCCTCAGATTACGAATCGCACGCCTTAACACGCTTGACCATGCCGGGCCAACACAATGATAAACGCAAACGCAAACTAACGTGGCAGGGGTTTAGTTTGGAGAGAGAGAAATCAGAAGAATTCTCTCACCAACTGGGATGTTCAGGAACGTTGTAGTTCATCTTCGTCCCTTTTCGTGGAAATTTATTGAATTTAGCTGGGTTTTTTTTCTACTGTTTTTGAGTGAAGGAGTGAAGTTGATCATAATTAATGTTCATATTCATGAGCGAGGCAAACGTAGCACCAACAAAATGATACTTTTCATGACACCTTTTTAAGTCTTGAGTCTTGTAAAGCTATTCAAACGTTTAGTTTTCTGTTTTACCAAGAATGAAAACATACCATCGTCGTCAAACATTTATTTGATAAATTATCTCCCGAAACATTTTTCGGTTGTCCCACTCATTCAGTATAAATAATATATAATAATAAAAATTCTATAGACATTTATTATGTTTGATTTTATTTGTTTGCTTGAAACTGACTTACGTGGGCTAAAATTCAAATCATTTTTTGACGTCACGGTTGGAATAAGTTTTGAGTGAATCATTTCGAATATCTTTCAAACTCTGTGTAAATAAGTTTAAATGTAAATTGATCATTGTATCCTTCAGTAGTTTTGTTTAGTTTATTTCTTTTGTATAGAATTGTCTTTAATATACTTTAAGGCTTAGATTTAGCTTCGTAGTTTAATTAGCGTTAGTCAAAATTTCAATAAATGTATATATTTATTTTTAGGACCTTTCACATCAGAATATGAAGACACCCACTCTTTCCAGTCACCACCAAACGAATTATTATTTAACCCATTACAAAAACACGTCACGTGTGTTATTCATGAAAACATTCTGTAATAGCGTTGCGTGTTTTTTTTAATGTTTTTTGAGATATTTGTATGATAAATATGCACGTTATTTACTGTGTGTTATTCATGAAAACATTCTGTTACACCGTTGGGTGTGTTTTTTACGTTTTTTAGATCGTATTTTTTTCATGCTTTCGAGATATTTGTGCATTAAATTAGATAACAGCTCGATGCGTGTTATTTGCGAAAATATTCTGTTATACAGTTACGTTTTTTTTCATGTTTTTGAGATGTTTTGCAATAAATATCCATGTTATTTGCTGTGTGTTATTCATGAAACTATTTTGTTATACGGTTGCATGTTTTTTCCATGTTTTTGAGATACTAGTACATTAAATATGTACTTACCATCTAATGGCACAATTCCTCAGATGTGGGTACGTTCAGAATTGAGTTTGCATGTCAAAGTGAGGGCTCCTGCTGAACTAACATACGCTGCTAACCAGTCTGAGTTCACATGCCCTCTGTTGATTGTTGTTGGATTCTTAATAATAACTCACATAAAACGTTATTTTTAAGGCTATATGCAATTATTTTTGTCGGATAGTGTAGTTTAAAATAGGCTGTTCAAATACTAGGCCTTAAAGTGAGCCCAACACAATCATTAGTCGAAACGAGTTACTCTGGTGATTGCGTTTAACAGTGTCTTATTAAAGTACTATTAGCCAACCAACAACAGACCAGGGTCACAGAAACAAGATGATCACATTGCTTCTCTTAGATTTTGTAGAGAAAGCAAGTTGGAGCGGCAATGGTCACCTTCAAATTGAAAAATTCCCACTAAGACCAAAACAACAAGGAAATAACCAATTTATAGATTCCAAAGTTTTACGACCAATAGTGCCGCTAGTGACTGAATTACAACTGACAACTGTAGATTAATTGAAAGACCCATCCCCTAAAGGAAAAAAAACATTCATACAACAAACTTATTTCGTATGCATTTGTGGTAACTATGTTGAAATCTGTTAACTGATTACTCTGTTATAAAAATAGATTACCGTAGCTGGAGTGTATTTTTCTTCGTGTTTTCTTTGTAGGACTGCAAACGAATAAATTTTGTCCTGAATAACCGATATCATAAATTAATAAAGATTATAATAAACCACGAATATTGTTTGTTTCGAATATTCGCGCAAGGCTACAAAAGGATGATCTGCACTAGTTGCCCTTAATTTTGTGTTGATAGTCTAAACATAAGACAAATAGTTAATAGCATACCTATCACAACAGGTGTTTGTAAGTCTCAAATTTTCGTAACTATAGTATATCGTATCATCAAAAAAAAAAATATATTCCACAAAAACAAAATTAATTGTATGTACACTGTTACGTATTATAATTTATCTCAGACGAGCCTCCGATTTATCATGTCACACATTGCGATTTCAAATAGCCAGAAATTTTAATTTAGAAGTTAGTTGAATGTCGATATGCATTAACTTTATTATATTTGGCAACAAGATTGACACACACACAGTTTTATTTGCAACACAAATATATTTTAATATACAAACAACAACACAATTTATAATAACAATTATTACAAATAGTTATCACATATAATGATTTGTATACAATAATTTTATAAACATATAAACAATATTCAGTCATCTATCTGCTCTGGAGATGAATATTTTATCGGCGGTTCACGAGAAGCAAATTAATTCTATATTTATACACAGATTCACTTCACTTGACGGGAGTGCTAGCTAGCTCTATTCTTGTCTGTCCTAACGCTGTTTATAAGATAACTTTACACAGAAAAAGATAGATATCTAATGTCCTTGTAGCAATACTAACGTCCGAAGTTAATTCCCTGAAGTTGAACTGTTAGTAATGTTCGAAATTTATAAACATTCCTGGTCAAATATCTGTAGTTTTCTGATTAATAACGTTTATCTCAAGGATGGCTTTCGAGGTTTATAGTATTCTGACTGTATCAGACCAAGAATATTACTAAACTGTCTCCTCGAGAGTTACGATGGCTACCTTTTATAGCCATTAGGCGAGATTCTAAAATGTTCTAAAAGACGCCGTCCAACAACCAAAATGCCACAACGGGATGGTTACCTTTAAAAATATTTAAATATTACATATATGATTAGATATGTCTTTTATTTATCACAGCGGACTATGTCTACATATGATTTCAGGAACATGCAACATTGATTTTACTAATTTATTCTTCAGCGAATTATTCATCCGAGAAGCTATTTCAAAAACTAAAAATAATTGTGATGTCCGCTCTGTCATTCGATTTACCGCATATCACTGACTTGTATCACTTCCAGGGAAACCTAACCTTCATCATAATTCGGGACGATAGCACATTGAAAGAGTAAAACAAGCTTTCGACTGTTTGTTGTACGCACGTTGTTTTGAGATGTGTTTTACTCAGCGCAGCAAACAGAGTATTCACGAAGTGTGTTATTTCTCGAGGCTGGTATAACTCGAGTGGTAAGTCGACTGGGTTTCACGTTGATTTTTGGTAATCGAAATGTTCCAGACAGTGATCTTCGCGTATGTTCCAACACCAAGAAATATTTGAAGAAAAACAATAGTTACTTTTATTTGATGGAGATATTACTGTAATAAGTGACTACAGCAGGATCTCCAAATACAAATGTAAAGGCTAAAAATCCCTCAGTGTTTTAAAATACTGAGAGCACGAACTTATTAGAATATTTGATTTACAAACTATATTGAAAAGTAACATTTATAGTAAATCTTAGGTCTTGAGTGTATTAAACGAATGGCGAAGTATGACACACAGTGCCTCCCTGTGGCACAGCGGTAAGTTTGAGGACTCCTCTAGAAACCGAGTTTTAATACCTATGGTGGACAGAGCATAGACAGTCCCCCGGCCTGGCATGGCCTAGCGCGTAAGGCGTGCGACTCGTAATCCGAGGGTCGCGGGTTCGCGCCCGCGTCGCGCTAAACATGCTCGCCCTCCCAGCCGTGGGGGTGTATAATGTGACGGTCAATCCCACTATTCGTTGGTAAAAGAGTAGCCCAAGAGTTGGCGGTGGGTGGTGATGACTAGCTGCCTTCCCTCTAGTCTTACACTGCTAAATTAGGGACGGCTAGCACAGATAGCCCTCGAGTAGCTTTGTGCGAAATTCCAAACAAACAAACAAAATAGACAGCCCCCTGTGAGGCTTTGTGCTTAACGTCAAACAAATAAATGACTCACAGTACTAATCTTTTGTTTTTGAATTTCGCACAAAGCTACACGAGGGCTATCTGCGCTAGCCGTCCTTAATTTTCTAGTGTAAGATTAGAGGGAAGGCAGCTAATCATCACCACTCACCGCTAACTCTTGGGCTACTCTTTTACCAACGAATAGTGTGATTGACCGTAACATTATAACTCCCTCATGGCTGAAAGGGCGAGCATGTTTGGTGCGACGGGGAATCGAATCCGCGACCCTCATATTACGAGTTGAACGCCTTAACCTACCTGGTCATGCCGGGCCACAGTACTAATCTCTTAATCTTCGTGAAGTGTGTCACAAAGTAATAATCTGAGTGAAGTGCGACACATAGTAATAATTTGCGTGAAGTGTGTCGTATGGTAATAATCTGTATGAAGTGTCACATATTAGTAATCTGTATGAAGTGTGTCGTATGGTAATAATCTGTATGAAGTGTCACATATTAGTAATCTGTATGAAGTGTGTCACAAAGTAATAATCCGTGTAAAGTGTGACACATTAGAATAACCTGCGTGAAGTGTGCCATAGAGTAATAATGTGTATGAAGTGTGACACATAGTAGTAATCTGTGTGGAGTCAGTAGTAATAATGTGTATGAAGTGTGACACATAGTAGTAATCTGTGTGGAGTCAGTAGTAATAATGTGTATGAAGTGTGACACGTAGTAGTAATCTGTGTGGAGTCAGTAGTAATAATGTGTATGAAGTGTGACACATAGTAGTAATCTGTGTGGAGTCAGTAGTAATAATGTGTATGAAGTGTGACACATAGTAGTAATCTGTGTGGAGTCAGTAGTAATAATGTGTATGAAATGTGACACATAGTAGTAATCTGTGTGGAGTCAGTAGTAATAATGTGTATGTAGTGTGACACATAGTAGTAATATGTGTGGAGTCAGTAGTAATAATGTGTATGAAATGTGACACATAGTAGTAATCTGTGTGGAGTCAGTAGTAATAATGTGTATGAAGTGTGGCACATAGTAGTAATCTGTGTGGAGTCATAATCATGATAGCTATCTGAACTTTTTTTAATATTACACAATATACTTATGATTATCACTATTAATAAAAATAACATTCACGTTCCAGATTATGATAAACTTACTTTCTGCAAAATAAACTTTAGAGACGAATTGAATGGGCAGTGAAAAAACTTTATTACAAATGTATGGCGTTTGGACTAGCTTACGTCACCACTGGGTATCTGATAATGACGTAAAGATGTCGAAGCGTTGCGTATTTGTAATATACAGTTTTTAATAACATTTATATCTACTTTCGTCTCTATTGGGTTTTGTTGTTTCAATTATACCCATATTAATTAACGATTAATTACACAATACCAGTAAAATTACAAGTTTGTACAAATATTATTTTTAATTTTCTGTGAATTGTTTGGAGACTCGAATGATAATTATATGATTTGAATGACGTTTGTTATGGAAATAGTTATGACGTTATGGAAATAGTTGCTTGGTTACAAACACAAGGTGTAGTTATAAAGTTTTCAGTTTTATCTTTTGTTAAACTCAAAGTTACACAGTGGGATATTCATACTTTGCCCATCAAGAATATAATATCCGAATTTTTAGCCTCTAGAATTAGGTTTGGGCAACAGGGCAGCTCCAGTTTTACAGGAAAAAGAAGTGAAAATTAAAATTTTTTAAAATTATGCTGTGCATCACTGAATATACAGTTTGCAAAGAATTAAACCAAGACGACGTTCACACTGTTGTCTTTATAAAGACGAGCTGACTCTTCTTTTTTCCAAGTATTAATAAATTTTAAAAATAGATGTTTTAAAGCTAGTCTATATTGGATTTTTTTATCATGCAAAATACAATTCAGGAATTACACGTGATTGTATCAGGTCATCCCATCGTATCAGGTCATCTCATAATTAATGCTCGAAAATTTGATATAGAAAGTGCATCATCATTTCTGTCTTTGTAGAAGGTTTTAATGACTAAAATATGTAGTAGGACGTATATAAAAATGTTCAGACAGATAAAAGAAACTAACCCAACTACACTTTTTCAGATCATTAATCAAATAAAACCTTATGAAGATGGATGTGTCTGAGGAGCACATTAGACATATAATGTTTTATGAGTTTAAAAAAAGGCAATAGTGCAACAGAAACTACATGAAACATTCAAGGTGTTTATGGTGTGGAGTCTCTCAATGAAAGAAAATGTTGAAGGTGGTTTCAGAAGTTCAGATCAGGTGACTACAGGTTAAGTGATGCGCCACGTTCAGGTCGTTCTGTTGAGTTTAATGATGACTTACTGTTGGCTGCACTTGATGAAGATTGTGCTGTAACACTTGAAGAACTAGTACAAAAGCTTAATTCAACAGTTCACCGTCATTTGCAACAGCTTGGAAAGGTGTCCAAACTTGGAAAATGGATCCCCCATGATTTGACAGAAGCCAAACTTAGAGCAAGAGTGGACATTTGCACTTCTCTGCACTCTCGTGAACGTAACTCACTTTTTTGGACAGGTTAATGACTGTAGATGAAAAATGGATATTTTATAAACATGTTATGCACTGCAGACAATGGCTCAGTGCAGGTAAACTGGCTAAAGCACAGCCCAAAATGGACCTCTAGAAATGACTTGTTAAGTGTTTGGTGGGACATTGTTGGTGTGATCCGCTTTGAGTTGCTGCCACTCAATGTAACGATTACATCAGAGTTCTATTGTCAACAGTTAGAACGCTTGAATGTTGTACTGAAATAAAAGAGGCCTGCTTTGATCAGTCGTAAAGGTGTTGTGTTACACCAGGATAATACACGGCCCCATACTGCAAGGATCACATCTGCATAGGTTGAAGAGCTAGACTGGTAAAACTTACACATCCTCCTTATTCTCCAAACCTTGCCCCATCTGATTATCATCAATTCCGAAGTTTGCAGAACAATTTTGATGGGAAAGAGCTTGGAACACATGAAGATACCAAAACTACCCTCTCTACATTCTTTTCCTCCAAACACTAATAATGTTATAGAAGTGGCATTCAAAAGCTTGTGAATCGTTGGCAGGAAGTAATTAATAATAATGGAACAAACATTATTGATTATATAACATTAAAAGCGTTCGAAATCCTTTCTCTTTTTCTGAACCTAAAATCGGAGATTACAGGATTATCTGATACTACAACATTACGAAATTAGCTGCTTATGTACAAATTGTTACGTAACTTTATTTAATGGGTAAGGCGAGGTGGTACATATATTATTAAGTATATTAATACTTAATAGCAGTCCTCCGCTGGTACAGCGGTATATCTACGGATTTACAACGCCAAATTAGGGGTTCGATTCCCCTCGGTGGACTCTACAAATAGTCTAATGTGGCTTTGCTATAAGAAAACACATCCTTAACAGTAAGGATCAACAAGGATTCCACATAACTCACGCGACGATAAAGCGCTCCACTGAATTTCTAAACGAAAAAACCGACCATTTAAAGTATTGGTTACGATATAATATGTTCGTATATACGAAAAGGATCGTTAACATTTCCGATATAACAATTAAAAAAAATCTAAAACATCAGTTTCTCTTCTACTGTATATACCTGATCACATCAACGGGGCTAGACCCTAGACGATTCGAACTACCCTTACAAAATTTCTTCAGCTTATTTGACTGGACTGTAGGTATCAAATTTTTCTCTTTCAATAAATACACAGAGATGTTTTTGTTGGTTTTTTTTATAAATGGAAAACATATCAAACACGAATTCAAATATCTTTTAAACCCAACTCAATCTAACAGATAGCGTTACATATCGATACTAGCTATAATGAAAGTTAATAGATGTTGTGTTCATTCCATGGACATATAGAAACTGAACAAATAAATAGGAAAAAATAGATGAGACAAAATAAATGTTGAAATAAAAAGTACACAAACAAGTAGAGTGATATTAGCTGGACAGTTCTTAAAACGATTTTCAATTCACACTTAAACTGCTTCATTTATCTATACAGATCACAATGTATTGGATACTTCCCTTTAAAATGTGTACATTAGATACATTACATATTGACTTTAAAGTATATATATATACCGGTTTGAAGTTGTCCCGGTGATTTCTCGAAGCCCGTTCTCTAGGCTGTGGTTTCGCTAAATATTTAATATCTAATACATCTTGAATAAATAAATGTTCATTTTCTCATTGTTGACTTTTGATGATTATTTGCGCTATCTGTTCCTAATTATGAAGTGATAGAGTGGATGGGAGGCAGCTAGTCAGCACCCCCCCTCCACAGCTAACTCTTTTGTCACTAGTTAGCAACAAAACAAGTGACGAACATGTTCCGTGATGGAACTTTAATCCACTATCTCCAAATTGCAAGATGGGGATCCTAACTACGTGAAATATTTATGTATAAACTCTATTTTAACTTACTTTGAAATTAAACATTTCCCACAGTGTATCCAAATCAAAAACTTTCATGCTGTCTACGTTCACAGCCTAATCAATGTTTAGCCTTTTCTTATACATTAAGACGTAGGAAAATTTTGTCACATACTTAGAATACGTTAATCTCAAGTCCTCTGTTATTTCCATTATAATTCTCGTATTTTAAGTTTATATTTCCTATTTACTTTGTCTGATAAACCTGTTGACGCAGGTGCTACGCTGCTTCTTTCTAAATTATAAAACTTTGACTCACTTTTCCACATACGAAGACGCAGTTCTAGCATTCTTTTAAAACGCAGTATAATATAAAAGATTAGAATCTATTAACTTTGAGGAACGCAATTAAATTATAAAGCTCGAGTTGTCTAAATCATTTCAAACTGGAGATTATTTCTGGAGATTTACAGATTCATGAGAAGTTGTTTGTCTACTGCCTGGTTTGTATTTGTCTTTGCTCAGCAAAATGTTCTTTTCCATAATCTCTAATGAGAATGCATATTTATTAAGACATGTGTTTTGTATGCTAATCTCAGAAAGACGGCTGGTTTAATATTGCTAGCGAAACGGTGATGTAACAAAATCATTCAAAAAGGGATCTGTTTAGATATTATGTTTAAGTCACCAAGAACTCGTGTAGAATTATTGATATTAATTTGCATTTTCAATTTGTGGGAAAAGTACGTACATCTGTTTTAGTCCGTTTTGACAATAGGAGGCATTCCACAAATAATATAAATACTGAATGCTGGGGCATCGTAGTCCAAGAAGTCGTCTACAGACATCTTCAGCGAAAGCTAGCAGACAGAACGACAGAACAAATACTCTATTTGAGACCATAAAAGGTAAGTTGTGTGTCTATTAAACTCCCGGCAAGGCAGACATGTGCAGCTGGTTAAAGCACTCGACTCGTAATCGGAGGGTTGCGGGTTCGAATTCCCGTCACACCAAACATGCTCGCTCTTTCAGTCATAGGGGTATTATAATGTGACGGTCAGTCCCACTATTCGTTGGTAAAAAAAAGCAGCCCAAGAGTTGGCGGTGGGTGGTGGTGGCTAGCTGCCTTCCCTCTAGTCTTACACTGCTAAATTGAAGACGGCTAGCGCAGATAGTCTTCGTGTAGGTCTACACGAAATACAAAAAACTAACACACTATAAAATCCATTCCACCCCATTTAGAGGTTTGTCTATTTTGGTACAGGTTAATGTTGGAATTTGTAACATATGTATTCTTAGTTGGACACCACGTGTACGATGAAAATTCCACGAATCCTGTATGGAAACGTTTCCATCATTTAATAGGCACTGTACTATATTTCTTACTACTAAATCGTGCAGAATTACCGATAACGAACATTCAATAAAATGTGTAACTGGTAATTACATTATTTGCTAATGATACGTTTAGGTTATAATCACGTGTTTTGAGCATACAAAAAGTATGACCTGGCATGACCAGGTGCTTATGACGCTCGACTCGTAATCTGAGGATCGCGGGTTCGAGTCCCCGTTACACGAAACATGCTCGTCCTTTCAGCATTATAATGGGACGGTCAATCCTACTATTCGTTGGTAAAAGAGTAGCTCAAGAACTGGCGGCGAGTAGCGATGAGTAGTTGCTTTTCCTATAGTCTTACACTGCTAATTCAGGGATGGCCAGCGCAGATAGCCCTTGTGTAGCTTTGCAAGAAATTCAAAAACAAACGCACAAAAAGTCCACACAGTGAGGTAGGACTATACATTATTATCTGTATATATTAAAGAATATTTCCTTCTTACTGATTACGTGGTTATTTAAGAATGATTTAGTGTATTGCAGTAATAATAACCGCGGTTATTGTCACTTTTACTTTTTAAATAATTATATTTGTTTGTTTGAAGTTAAGCACAAAACTACGCAACGGGCTATTTATGCTTTGCCCACCGCGGGTATCGAAACCCAGTTTTAGGTTTGTAAGTCCGCAAAGATACTACTATGTCACAGGGTTTCTTATTTACGTTATTTTTACGCATCTTAAATAGAGAGAATGTTCTGGAAAGTGTATATGTAGTTTCTGAATATATACATGCATTTAATTTTCAAGAGTAAATAATAAATAGAAATGTTTCTGAAGATGGCAAACTAATGTAACTGTATTAAAATTGTGATATTAAAAATATTGGATTTTGAATCATATTTCATGTTTTACAATTTATATCTTCCCAACAGAATATTAAAATGTTGTCAACCTTCTGTTTACTTGTAACTGTGGTTCAGGTTATATGGGGTTCTGCAGACAATGATAAAATCGGTCATGGTCGGCAAAATGATTATTTTCTAAGCAGCACTGGTGACATCGACGGGTATACTGATGACAAACAAGACAACCTTGACAGGATGAAGCCAAAGCAATATCTCCCTCCTTCTTGGTCCAATAATTATGAAAGTAAAGACATTGGAAAAAGAGGTTTTGCTGAAAAACGTGGATTTGGTGAAAAAAGAGGACCATTGGAAAAACAACACATTTACAAGACTTCCTCCCCTTTAACAGGAAAGCCGTATTTCAATTCTATCGTGGAAAACTCAGAAGTGGCTGGAGTTCCTTCTGGTCACAAAACATTCCCACTTCTTTATGAAGGTCTGAAAGATGATTTTTTTGTCTACTACTGGTTTTCCCATTTCCCGATGAAAATAAAAGATGACTCTCTAGCTAGACATTCCAAAAAACCGGGGTTTGGAGAGAAAAAGTAAGACCGGAAATGACGTAGCCAGCACTTCCCTTTCAAAGTTCTATACCTTGAATATGAACTATCAATAACTGATTTATCTCAAAAGTCAAGAGTATTTTGACAGTAATTAATTTGTACCCAAAATGTTGTAAACTAAAACATGATAATAAAATACATTAAATGAAAAATATATATAAATTTTATTCTCTCATAAAACAAACTAGCTTCTGGGTTTGATATTTCATAGAATGCTTTTTAGTAACACCAAATAATAGAACT
The DNA here is from genome assembly GCF_004210375.1 of Tachypleus tridentatus. Taxonomy (NCBI): domain Eukaryota; kingdom Metazoa; phylum Arthropoda; class Merostomata; order Xiphosura; family Limulidae; genus Tachypleus; species Tachypleus tridentatus. The sequence goes on along the minus strand of NC_134833.1, from coordinate 22,027,083 downwards.
TTCTTTTACGGACATTGTTAAAGTTTGATCTTGGCTGTGGTTAAGCGCAAAGCTACACAAAGGGCTGGCTATCTCTGCTCTGTTACCCACGGGCATCGAAATACGATTTTTAAGGTCGGAAACCTGCAGATTTATCTCTAAGCAACTGAGTGACGACAGTTAAAATAACCAGATAAACGAATAGAATATTTATTTCTAGAAAAAGGTTCACTTTTTGAACCGTGTAACACACTTTTATAATTCCATACAATGATTTGTTGGAGTGTAAAACATAAAAACAGAAGCATGAAAACAAAGCTTTAACATATTTCTGTAAATACATATATTCTAGTGAGAATGTACACATACCTACACAATACAAATAAAAACACGATGTTCTAAACTGTATCCGTCACGATATGCAAATCTGAAGATTCTGATACGAAGACGAGACCCAATGAAATCATTTAATACATTTTAAAAACGTAAAGAACAACTCGGAAAAGTTCTTACTAACGTAGGCTACTTATTCAAACTATTTGTACTGGGTTGAGGGTACCTGTTAAGGATTGGTTTCAATTTCGCGCAAAGCAACTCGAGGGCTATCTGTGCTAGCCATCCCCAATTTAGCAGTGAAAGTCTAGAGGAAAGGCAGCTAGTAATCACCACCCACCGCCAACTCTTGGGCTACTCTTTTTCTAACGAATAATAGAATTGACCGTATCGTTACAACGGCCAAATGACGGAAAGGACGATCATGTTTGGTTAAAGAAGCGAATGTTCTATAAAGGACAATGTTATATAACGTTATCTTCGTTTTCAAATCTTTAATAATGATATTAACACATCCTGCATCATGGAAACTACTAGTTCCATGATGAGGACTAGTCTACTTAAAGAAAAATGTATTGTAAAGTATGGCTGGTATGGATGTTAAAACTTTACTTAAAATAAAGTATGGCTGGTATGGATGTTGAAACTTTACTTAAAATAAAGTATGGCTGGTATGGATGTTGAAACTTTACTTAAAATAAAGTACAGAACAATCTTTCGGCATGGCCAGGTGGGTTAAGGCTTTCGACTCGTAATATGAGGGTCGCAGGTTCGAATCTCCGTCGCACCAAACATGCTCGCCCTTTCAGCCGTGGGGGCGTTATAATGTGACGGTCAATTCCACCATTCGTTAGTAAAAGAGTAGCCCAATAGGTGGCGGTGGTGATGACTAGCTACCTTCCCTCTAGTCTTACACTGCTAAATTAGGGACGGCTAGCGCCGATAGCCCTCGAGTAGCTTTGTACAAAATTCAAAAATAAACAAACCTTTCTTAGGTCATCTTCAGGTTAACTAAAAAAGTTGCACCTGACCGTTGCTGGACACGAGTCTTAGAGACGAGAATGTGAACGGGTACGAGGTTGTAAGGGGTGTTGCAGTCAAATGGTAGGTTATTAATTAATATAGGTATAAAGGTGTTCCTCTCTATTGGTTCAATTTTGCTTTGAGTTCTTGTATAAGTGACGCTTCTTTGAGCTTGTGTTTGTTTGTTTCCCTACTTAGTATGTTAGTGTTTTCTATAATCATGTTGTACTTATTTGATCTGCAGTGTGAAGAAACGTGCGAGATGTTTTTGTTATTCTTTGAATCTGATTTCCTTATGTTATTTTAATTACATTTCTAATACCCATACCAACCGTCGTTTTAATACAAATTATTCCTTTAAGTAATTAAGTACTTGTGTGTTTAATTTCAAAGTCTATATAAAAAAGTGTTTTCTCTCTTCCTTTTCGAGTAAAGGCCCTAAAACAAATAGTTCATGAACATAGTTGGGCATATCATAAAAAAGATAAGAGTGAATGAGTTAACCGATTCTGAAGTAGTTATGCGATTCAGTGGCTCTCCAAATATATATATTTAGTTATTACGATTTTGCTATACGTTAGTACAGGATAGTTCTTCCTGAGCAACATCAAGGGGTATGTTAGCGTGATCAAAAACTTCAAATCAATGCTCACTTCCTGATAACTTATGAGAGAGTGAGGAGGTTGAGGGATATTTTCCCAAGGAGGTCTATAAGAACGAGAAGAATGAGTACGGAATGCATTAAAGAGGTCTATAAGAACGAGAAGAATGAGTACGGAATGCATTAAGGAGGTCTATAAGAACGAGAAGAATGAGTACGGAATGCATTAAGGAGGTCTATAAGAACGAGAAGAATGAGTACGGAATGCATTAAGGAGGTCTATAAGAACGAGAAGAATGAGTACGGAATGCATTAAGGAGGTCTATAAGAACGAGAAGAATGAGTACGGAATGCATTAAGGAGGTCTATAAGAACGAGAAGAATGAGTACGGAATGCATTAAGGAGGTCTATAAGAACGAGAAGAATGAGTACGGGAATGCATTAAGGAGGTCTATAAGAACGAGAAGAATGAGTACAGGGAATGCATTAAGGAGGTCTATAAGAACGAGAAGAATGAGTACGGAATGCATTAAGGAGGTCTATAAGAACGAGAAGAATGAGTACGGAATGCATTAAGGAGGTCTATAAGAACGAGAAGAATGAGTACGGAATGCATTAAGAAGGTCTATAAGAACGAGAAGAATGAGTACGGAATGCATTAAGGAGGTCTATAAGAACGAGAAGAATGAGTACGGAATGCATTAAGGAGGTCTATAAGAACGAGAAGAATGAGTACGGAATGCATTAAGAAGGTCTATAAGAACGAGAAGAATGAGTACGGAATGCATTAAGGAGGTCTATAAGAACGAGAAGAATGAGTACGGAATGCATTAAGGAGGTCTATAAGAACGAGAAGAATGAGTACGGAATGCATTAAGGAGGTCTATAAGAACGAGAAGAATGAGTACGGAATGCATTAAGGAGGTCTATAAGAACGAGAAGAATGAGTACGGAATACATTAAGCAGTTAACAGCACGTTCAGTTACTCACGTGTGCACGTGAAAACATTACAAGAATTAATTCGGTGGTAAGGGACACATATTGTTCCAAGGGAACCATGTTTGAAGATTACAGAGCTCACATGTAGTGATGTTCGACAACAAATTACAGTGTGCGGGAAGTGATAATACATAATGTAACAGTTTTCCCTCCTTCGAATGAATAAATTTACTATATGACCATTCCTATATCGATAAGCGTTATAATTAAATAGAGAAACGTAGGCACTGGTTAAAAATTACATCAGCCCAGTAATTTACTTTTAGGGTTAATTTGACTTTGTGCCTAAATCTTAATAAGGATTCTTATTAAGCACAGAGCGATACAAAGGGCTCTCTGTGATATGCCCATGACGGGTATCAAAACCCAGTTTTTTTAGTATAATTCCAAAGACATACCACTGTACCGTCTAATAATGGTTTAAATCATAGCTTTTATTACTTTCAGCCTGGATAAAAAACAGCGGAAGTGTCGGAACCAGATGTGCTGGAACATCATTTTTTTAACACATTTGATTTATATAATCACTATAAATTATATTAATTTTCTAGGGGAGCATACCCCCTAGAATGAGCTGCCTTTGACAGTACGGCAGCTGTTTCCATCAGCTCCTTATACTTTTTGTCTCTCATTATAAAATCTGCATGTCTAGCCAAGCATCTCCCCACACTTTGTAATTCCTTACAACACCACTGGATAGCGATCCCCTTTACGCCTATAGTGTTCTGTAGCAATTACTGTTGAAATTACTATGTCTTTACCATCGTGATATTGACAAGCCAAAATACTTTAACACTATCTTTAGTGTTTGTAACCCGTTGTTTTACACTGCTTGACAAGTATGGCACCCAAAATGCCACGAGTCGTTCACCCTGATTGGCTCAGCTACTTGCATGACAAGCCTCTACAGGTCACATGATAGGGACCATAACCTAATTACATGCATTAACATTTAAATTGCTGTTCTCTTAATGAAAAGCTACACGTACTCTATCTGCATCCTGTCCAACTAGAGTAATCGAACCCTGGATTTTAGCATTGAAATCCATAAACTTACAGCTGATCTGCCGGAGGACTTAACGTGTATAATTTAGCTAGTTGTAGTTTCATTGGTATAAACATACTATTTCCAGCGTTTCAGTGATATCAGTATAAACAGAAATACACAACAGATAACTTAATGTGACTTTGCTTTAAGAAAGAAAGAAACAAATATAAACATGGAACTAAAATTACAATTCCAGAGCTATTGAGTGACTTTCCTTGTTCATAAGCTGGTTGTAAGTACGCAACGTTAACAGACATGCGTATTTACTCTATGTGTTTCTTAATTTCTTTATTACCGATCACGAGCACATAACACCCACGTGTACCCTTTTTATAATTGGCTGCGTGTGTCAGTTTACTGTATGACAAAGTTTTAACATCTTTAAAAGAACTGTCATTCTGTGAAAGTGCCGTGGGTAACAAAATAAAATTTGGTTACAAAATGTTGCCTCTGCTTGCGTCTGTTTTTATAATATGAGGTTAAAATAGCGTAATGCATTTCATTGTTTTGTGTTTAATACAAGTAACTCGTGTTGCTTATAAAAATAGATACTAAATATAATTCATCACATCGAAAATCTTTTGCGTTGAATCGAAACCCCTTCAAAAATAAGAAAGTGTTTTTAAGAAATAACATGACAATATTACTCAGCTGTACTACGCATAAGAAACGAGTTCCCAAGATTTGATGTAATTTTAGTAGCTAGTAATTCAGAATTACCAAAGAAATTCCTATTATTTTTAGCATGATTGTCATACTATATTAAAGTTTAACCATTATTCTGGAAAATTATTCTGTATTTTAACTACTACAGCTTTCCTTCCACATTAATTAAACGTTCAATAATTAAATTAAAAAGGAATATAGTTCTTGAAAGTAATAACATCTCAAGAATTATAGCTGACGCTACATGTAAGACAAAAATCTAAACCTTCATTAATATTGAGATAAATATTAAGATAAGGATAGTTACTATTAGAAATGATATTGAATATCTTATCTTTGAGTTTACATCTGAAGTCAAAGAGCTAAGTGCATTGTTATCAGTAACATATCTCCTTTAAAAAAGTACGTTCACGTATAGCAATAAACTCAAGAATTTTTCTTTCATATATTTTAAACCTCCAGTGATGCGAGTACACGAGATAGTAATGTAAGAAAACACTGTCTGTTAATATTCGTCTGGACCTCACATTTGCTGACAAGTTGCCGAACTGTCCTACAAATAATACTGAAATATGTTTATTTTTAATTAAAACTAAAATGCTATCTTCTGTTTTATTGTTAAGGAAAAGTTTAATTCGCTGAGCTCAGTAATTTATTTCTTTGTTTTTAATTTCGCGCAAAGCTACACGAGGGGCTATCTGCGCTAGCCATCCCTAATTTGGCAGTGTAAGACCGCAGGGAAGGCAAATATTCATCACCACTCACTGCCAACTCTTGGGATACTCTTCTATCAACGAATAGTGAGGTTGATCGTCACTTTATAACGACCCTTAGATTACGGATCGATGCCTTTAACCACCTGGCCATGCTAGGCTCGAGTCCAAGAAACCTTGAAAGTTTAACGTTGTAAGCTCAGAGGGTTGTCACTGAGTTAGGTTATTTTTCGTTAGTGCATGAAAAACATGCCAAGTAAGATACTAAAACATATACCTGTATGACGACATATGCGCCTGTCTAGAAAACTAATTAAATCACAATATGCTCATAAGAAAAAGAGTAAAAAAAATAAAGTTTTAAATGCTTGCTAAGATATGGCTACTTACAGTGAGAACGCCCAGAAGACACCATGTAATACAGTTTCATGAGACCTGGAATGTAGTACAGACCGGTCTTTCGGATCAAGTGACACTTCTGTTCTTACGTCTTCGTTAAGCCTAGGTTCGTGACAGTGTAATTTGTCAACCAAGTAACGTTCAGTTCATTTAAATCACGCAGACTAAGATGTGAAATACAATATTCTTTTGATGTTCAGACAAAACTTTCCTTGTTAGCGATGTTCAACTAATTACGTTCACATTTATCAATGACAGAACACCTTGGGTGGAAACGTGATCTTACTTTTCAGTTAACATAAACGCAATACGGAGTCGTTAATAATGAAAGGATGACAAAACTTCTTTCCAATTTTGAAGGAGTTGATTAACAATTGGAGAACATAAGAAAACGCCCTTAAACGCAAATCATTTGCAAGCAGTTCACATCATGGTATTAATAGTCAAAGTTTTCTGATGATTTTTAACAACACCTGACATGTATTAATTGATACAGTCCTAAGATTTATGTGTCTGAGATATTTTCATAATTAATCGCAGTTCACGTCTTGTACTTCGCTTTTCGTGACTTGACCATATCTAAGTCATGGTGCGCGAATTTAGAGATTATGCACAACAGCGTACTCAGTTTCAACAAACCGTCCACAATGACATCTGTAAGCCCATTGGACTACGGACTTTAACAACGAGTTGTTGGTCATCATTCTAAGTTTTTATCGTTCCTTTTCAAACTACACTTATCAACATGTACTTCTTATAATTAGCATTCATTAACGTTGCAGCGAAAAAGACAGGTCCAAGGTGGAATATTTCAGGTCACGTGTCTACACGAAAATGAGTTCCTGTTCAAACGGAGATTACAATCAACTTGTTATTTAATAATGATTTAGTTCTTTAAATAAAGAAATATCTCGTTAAAACTTAAAATGTCAGAGATTTATTTTTAGCATCTTAACAATAATTACCAGATCGTTGTCTATAAAAGACGAATATCTCTCCATAACTAATTAAATATGTTGTTAAATCTGTCTTAATTCTAATGATTGTCCCCTTATGGGGACTTACATAGCTAGAATCTAGGTTTCGATACTCCCGGTGAGCAGAGCACAAGTAGCCAGTTGTGTTGTTTAGTGCTTATTACCAAATAAAGTTATAATGATCAGAGTATTCCATCAGTTGAATAACCTCGACATAACCTCACTAAAATCGAAAATTTTCCGATTCCTTCTAGATTTGTTTTGGAAGACGAAATGATAAAAACTACAAAAATAGGGGCACTTCAGTACAATGTCTCTGTGTGTTTTTCTTATAAGTAATATCTTTTCTAAACAAAAACAAACAAAATAACAGGAGATGAGCCAGCACAATGCTTTTTTTTTTCATTCGAATAAGTGTCTTACGTTGTCTCTTCTAACATGTTTATAAATTATTTTCTCCAATAAAAACAACAACATAAAAAGATTAATTTATCTTATGTACACAACAATAACTGACAGTCCTCTGTAATATAAAATATTCGTGACATTTCCAAACACACGAGCTAACGAGTGGTCAGCGACAATGTTACGAACTTCCAATTCTAAAATTCGAGGTTTGATTCACTGTGGTTGATACGGCACAGATAGCATATTACATAGCTTATCGGGAACTAAACAATCAAATTTGAGTCCGGCACGAACAGATGGTTAAGGCACTCGACTCATCCGACTCGTAATCTGAGGATCGCGGGTTCGAATCCTGTCACACCAAACATGCTAGCCCTTTCAGCTGTAAGGGCGTTATAATGTGATGGTCAATCCCACTATTCATTGGTAAATGAGTAGCCCAAGAGTTGGCGATGGGTAGTGATGGCTCGCTGCCTTCCCTCTCGTCTTACACTGCTAAATTAGGAACGGATAGCGCAGATATCCCTCCTATAGCTTTGCGCGAAATTAAAAAACAAATAAACAAACAATCAAATTTACATCTATTTCTTATAAATTCCAATTTATTTGACAAATTATTAATCAAAACCGACATTACAAGCAAGGGAAATTTCTTGTGATGAATAAAGAAAGAACAAATTAAATGGTATAAAAGACAGTCACGAACATTTTCCAACTTTCTGACATTTGGAACTTTCAGAACTACTTTACTGTTTTTTAAATTTCGCGCAAGGCTACTCGAGGGCTATCTGCGCTAACCATCCCTAATTTAGCAGTGTAAGAATAGAGGGAAGGCAGCTTGTCATCACCACTCACTGCCAACTGTTGGGCTACTCTTTTACCAACGAATAGAGGGATTGACCGTCACATTATAACGCCCCCACAGATGAAGGAATGAGTATGTTTGGTGTAACGGAGATTCGAACCCACAACTCTCGGAGTACGACTCGAACACCTTAACCTACCTGGCCATGCCGGGCCTCAGAAGTACGTGAAAATAATTCATGTTAATTCTAAAAACTCCTTACAGTATGTATTTTCCAATTTTTACGTGTTCGACAACCGTTTCGGTTTTACCCTTAATACAAGTTTCGAGTTCATTTTTAAAATTATGCTTGCCGTGAAACTCAAGAATTCTTAGCTACAGCCCAGTCCTTCAGGACATCTAGAAGTGCAAGTTAGATAATATACTGCAAATAGCTACCATAAGCTGGACAGTATTGGCAAATTTCTAGAAATTCTTACGCTAGTATTTTAAAATACTTCACTCTATTCATTAAACTGATGGTGTTTTGAATTTACTGTTGAATGTAAAGTGCATGTACGGTTGTGTATATCTATCACTTCATATTTGTCCCTCATACGTCTTCACATTTCTTGATCAATCAGCACCAAACTTGACACAGTAATAGAGATTGATATGAGAAAAGTCACAAAGGGGTAGAGCCTGAACCCCCATTTTCTATATAAATAAACATCAGTATGTCTGTGTATCTGTTACTTATACGTCTCCACATTTCTTGATCAATCAGCACCAAACTTGACACAGCAATAGAGGATGATATGAGGAAAGTCACAAAGGGGGTAGAGCCTGAACCCCCATCTTCTATATAAATAAACATCAGTATGTCTGTGTATCTGTTACTTGTACGTCTCCACATTTGTTGATCAATCAGCACCAAACTTGACACAGTAATAGAGGATGATATGAGGAAAGTCACAAAGTAAGTAGGGCCTGAACCCCCATCTTCTATATAAATAAACATCAGTATGTCTGTGTATCTGTTACTTGTACGTCTCCACATTTCTTGATCAATCACCACCTAACTTGTCACACGAGGACGATCGTGAGGGGGAGTTGAACTAACCCCGTCTAATTTCATATCGAATTTTGGAAAAAACTACCAAATCAACACAACTTGATACAGTGATGTAGGATGACATGAGCAAGGGCACGAGAAGGGTTTGGACTCCCGCGTCTTGTTTCATAGTGATAATTTTCTTGAAAACAATGTCTTTTTATTCAATTAGAGCTATGAAAACCCTGATATTTTATAGTGCCTTAGTTTATTTTTCAGCCATAGAGGTCACACAATAACTTTGTTATTTTGACGCTTGGTGCTTTTTAGCGTCACAATCGAAACTTTTATATACAGTTTCTGTTTCCATCAATAATTTAAGCTGGTGTATACTTTTAATAAACAAACTGTCACAGTCTTAGGTAACCTAAAAAATGAGAAAGGAAAACAAAATCATTACGATTGTAATTTTATATGATAAAGAACGCCACTGTAAAAAGAAATCAATGAACTTATTTATCGAACATGTCTTAAATTTAATATCGTGATCAACTTTACAGTGAAAATTTTAATTATTTAAAAAAATTCAACATGATCAAGGCATTATAGATAACCACCTAATACGATCCTCATCGCTTAGCAACTCAATATTGATACGCGCTCCAATTTACATACAAACTTTATTCACGTTTAGAAGGCTGTCTTCTTCGCTACCAAGGGTTCGTAAAAGATTAATTTACATACATTTTGTTTGTATTTAAGCACCCAGCTACAAAATTGGCTATCTGTGATCTGCAGCCGAAGGTATTGAAATCTGATGTTTTAGTGTTATAATCCCTCAGGCTCACCGCTTAGTCAAAGGGGAGGCATTGTACATAACTTAAACATTTCTCGGTTACATAATTAACTTCTTTTATTATTCACGATTATAGAACGGTCTGACAAAGCTACAGCACCTTTAGAATGCAGTCATTACTGTCGGTGTTCTTAGGTAACTTTGGAAACCTAAAGCTCGAGATGTTAGCATTTGTCGAGTTCCAAGAAGAGAGAGAACCATAACCATTGCCATAATAGTGGTTTATACTTTATTACGGGAAATAAAGTTGGAAAAAATGTTTTAAGAAACGTGAATGGAAACTTTTGTTAAGGAAATTATATGTTTGTGACCACTGCCCTTTGAAATCATTAGGAAATACCATTTGAATCACGTTTTCTAGGTAGTTAGTGGGATATCGTGAACCTGAGTAAAAGTAGTTCTTTAAGAATTTGGTGCGAGATGTTTGACCCCTAGTAGAGGTCACGGACCGCCCACCCCTTCCCCCCATCTCCTTTTTTTTATTCTGGAAACTCTTTTTCCCGCCTGTTACATACTTTGTACTATTTCATAGTGCACTTATATTTATAAATTTTATAGCTCATAACGCGAACTTCTATGTTATGTGCGTTATCCTGCTAACAATTCATTTTTGGTTTGTGCAATTTCTGAATACTATTCAAATAAATGTTTGCTGCATAATATCTCTATGTGATTACCAAACCAAATGTTGGGGGTAGACTGGATACCAAATCAAATGTTATTGGTAGACTCTATACCAAATCAAGTATTGTTGGTAGACTGTATACCAAATCAAATGTTGTTGGTAAACTGTATACCAAATCAAATGTTGTTGGTAGACTGTATACCAAATCAAGTATTGTTGGCAGACTGTATACCAAATGAAGTATTGTTGGTAGAGTGTATACCAAACCAAATGTTATTGGTAGACTGAATACCAAAGAAAATGTACTTGGTAGACTGTATACCAAATCAAATGTTGCTGGTAGGCTGTATACCAAATCAAGTATTGTTGGCAGACTGTATACCAAATGAAGTATTGTTGGTAGAGTGTATACCAAACCAAATGTTATTGGTAGACTGAATACCAAAGAAAATGTACTTGGTAGACTGTATACCAAATCAAATGTTGTTGGTAGACTGTATACCAAATCAAGTATTGTTGACAGACTGTATACCAAATGAAGTATTGTTGGTAGAGTGTATACCAAACCAAATGTTATTGGTAGACTGAATACCAAAGAAAATGTACTTGGTAGACTGTATACCAAATCAAATGTTGTTGGTAGACTGTATACCAAATCAAGTATTGTTGGCAGACTGTATACCAAATGAAGTATTGTTGGTAGAGTGTATACCAAACCAAATGTTATTGGTAGACTGAATAGCAAAGAAAATGTACTTGGTAGACTGTATACCAAATCAAATGTTGTTGGTAGACTGTATACCAAATCAAGTATTGTTGGCAGACTGTATACCAAATGAAGTATTGTTGGTAGAGTGTATACCAAACCAAATGTTATTGGTAGACTGAATACCAAAGAAAATGTACTTGGTAGACTGTATACCAAATCAAATGTTGTTGGTAGACTGTATACCAAATCAAGTATTGTTGGCAGACTGTATACCAAATGAAGTATTGTTGGTAGAGTGTATACCAAACCAAATGTTATTGGTAGACTGAATAGCAAAGAAAATGTACTTGGTAGACTGTATACCAAATCAAATGTTGTTGGTAGACTGTATACCAAATCAAGTATTGTTGGCAGACTGTATACCAAATGAAGTATTGTTGGTAGAGTGTATACCAAACCAAATGTTATTGGTAGACTGAATACCAAAGAAAATGTACTTGGTAGACTGTATACCAAATCAAATGTTGCTGGTAGGCTGTATACCAAATCAAGTATTGTTGGCAGACTGTATACCAAATGAAGTATTGTTGGTAGAGTGTATACCAAACCAAATGTTATTGGTAGACTGAATACCAAAGAAAATGTACTTGGTAGACTGTATACCAAATCAAATGTTGTTGGTAGACTGTATACCAAATCAAGTATTGTTGGCAGACTGTATACCAAATGAAGTATTGTTGGTAGAGTGTATACCAAACCAAATGTTATTGGTAGACTGAATAGCAAAGAAAATGTACTTGGTAGACTGTATACCAAATCAAATGTTGTTGGTAGACTGTATACCAAATCAAGTATTGTTGGCAGACTGTATACCAAATGAAGTATTGTTGGTAGAGTGTATACCAAACCAAATGTTATTGGTAGACTGAATAGCAAAGAAAATGTACTTGGTAGACTGTATACCAAATCAAATGTTGTTGGTAGACTGTATACCAAATCAAGTATTGTTGGCAGACTGTATACCAAATGAAGTATTGTTGGTAGAGTGTATACCAAACCAAATGTTATTGGTAGACTGAATACCAAAGAAAATGTACTTGGTAGACTGTATACCAAATCAAATGTTGCTGGTAGGCTGTATACCAAATCAAGTATTGTTGGCAGACTGTATACCAAATGAAGTATTGTTGGTAGAGTGTATACCAAACCAAATGTTATTGGTAGACTGAATACCAAAGAAAATGTACTTGGTAGACTGTATACCAAATCAAATGTTGTTGGTAGACTGTATACCAAATCAAGTATTGTTGGCAGACTGTATACCAAATGAAGTATTGTTGGTAGAGTGTATACCAAACCAAATGTTATTGGTAGACGATTTATTTTATCTGTTTAACTCATGTTCTAAAGTTTGTATCTCTCTGTTTCGAAATCGATTCAAGACATTAACTGTTGTCTTTCCAACTGACTTACATTCCAGTTTAGTAAAAAAATATTAGTATTTATAGACATGTTATTTCTAGGCGTTACTAATAAAAGTACATTAAACACTTAATGCAGTTTTTCATAAGTTGCTGCACATTTCATTTAAATATCTCAACAGCGCAGTTGGAGAACAATCAAACGGCCTTTACTCTCCATCTAATAACAAAGTAAACTCTGCCGACGTTGCGCTGAGTATTTGGATTTGATTATCACACATCTACCACTCTCGCGGTTTCAAAAATCGAGAGCTTTTGAGCGACAACGGATTCACCGTCCACTGGACCACAGCCAGCTACTGTTTATAGTGAGGCTAAAGACAAATATCAGTTCAGTAATAACACCAAATAACACAAATTTTGTTCCTGGATATTACGTGTTATTTCTTAATTGCTAAGGTCTGGCATGGCCTAGCGCGTTAAGGCGTGCGCTTCGTAATCTGAGGGTCGCAGGTTCGCGCCCGAGTCGCGCCAAACATGCTCGCCCTCCCATCCGTGGAGGCGTTATAATGTTACGGTCAATCCCACTATTCGTTGGTAAAAGAGTAGCCCAAGACTTGGCGGTGGGTGGTGATGACTATCCGCCTTCCCTCTAGTCTTACACTGCTAAATTAGAATTAGGGACGGCTAGCACAGATAACCCTCGAGTAGCTTTGTGCGAAATTCCAAAAACAAACAAAAACAATTCTTAATTGCTTATGTTGTAAAAGTACAGAAAATGGCCGTTATTCCTTCAAACTTCGCTTTTGTGACCTGGATAATGAAATTTAGAAATTAACGTATTTTCTGTGTAAAAAGGGGCAAACTTACACATTTTCATTTGCATAAGGTTAGAATAAAACAACATAAGAATTGAGATTTATGTGTGTTTATACTAAAGTTATACAAAAATGTTTAGAAGTGAGTAGTTTTTCGAGATTTTTTACTGTAATATAAATCACTTTCACGTATCAGCCCTCAAATATAGTCTCCCATCATGTTTTCGTTATACGCTTCTTGGTAGCGGTGTTCAAATTCCAGTGCATCATGGTGGAAGCGCTCGCCTTGCTCCTCTGAGTATGCTTTCATGTTTTCCTTGAATTTATCAAGATAAGCGTCAAGAATATGGACTTTCAGGGGCATCTTGCAGTCCATTTTGTCGTAGTTCTTCACCACAGCCTCAACCAGTTCCACATAATTTTCGGCCTTGTGATTGCCCAAGAAGCCCCAAACCACCGCGACAAAGCTGCCCCGAGTTTTTTTTTTCCCTTCCTATTGAGTTTCTTGGGGAATTCTTCGGAATCTTCTTTATTTGTGGTCTAACGAAGACACCAGCTTTGACCTTTGCCTCAGACAGCTTAGAAAAGAAGTCTCGAAGGTGCTTGAAGGCTGCAGACTCCTTACCAAGAGCTGTGAAAAATTATTTCATAAGACCCAGCTTTATGTGCAATGGTGGGAACAACACCTTCTGGAGGTCCACTAGTGGCTCACACTTGACATTGTGCCTCCCCACAGAGAACGAGGTCCGTTGTGGCCAGTGTTCCCTGTTGTAGTGTGCTGCGGTGTTCCTGCTGTCCCAAAGGCAAAGATAACAGGGAAACTTGGTAAAACCTTTTTGGCTATCCATCAGGAATGCCGCCATTTTGAAGTCTCCGATAACATCCCAGCCACACTCATCATACTTCCATGCTTCTAGCAAGGTCTTGATGATGTTGTATTCCTCTTTCACAGAGTACGTTTTTGCTCTTGTCTTGATAAATTTGCCACATACGTAGTAGAATGCGTTTGGGGAATGCTTACAGCTTCTTGATGCCACCTTTGATAAAATCAGATCGGTCTATGTCTTCACTTAGGCAGCTAGAACTAAACTGAGGTAGTGAGTGGTGAGCCCCTGTATATATATTACTATGAAAATTTCTAGTAAATTCTAAAAGGTTCTTGAAAATTCTCGTAAGTTCTACAGTTCTTAAAATATTTGGTAAGTTCTACAACATTCTAGAAAGTTCTTGAAAATTATTGTAAATTAGAGAAAATTCTCTATCAGCTACTCACCACTGAATCTACCCGGAATGTTCTGGAAAATGGGTAAATTTAAAAATTTCATTCAAAGTTTAAAGAGAAAAATAGGTCTTTTCCATTTACTTTAGACATAAGCAATTTGGAAATGACACTTTCTGCCCAGGAACAAGAAAAATAAATTTTTTGTAACATAGTGTTTTAAAAAAACGTCAAACGAATAGCAATGACTGGAAAGTGTTTTATACCACGTAAAGTCGTGTTCTCGCAGCTGTAACTGGAAAATGTTAACCTGAAGATGACTTAAGAAGGTCAAAACGTTCTCTGCTTTATTTTGGTAAAAGTATTAGTACCCATACCAACCGTTCTGAGATACATTTTTACTTCAAGGGGCTTCACGAGCAACTGGATAGTGTTTGTATCGCATGAAGTCATGTTCTGTGTATGTATCTGGTCGGCCACTTTTTGGAAGGAGTTAGAATTGGAGACAGTTTAGGAAAATATGTGAGGCTTACTGTAAAACGAAGATAGGAATATTGTATTTTAATAGCACTAGATAGACACGAAAATGTTCTTTTACATTTGAACGTGCTTCATAAACTACATCAGCATTGAAGTTACACATCGTGCTAGTAAAATACATGAACGTTATATATTTTTTACCAATTAATATCTATAGCACATTAACATTTTTGCATGTTTGCTTTTTAATAACTGTCCACATTCCTTTAGCAATTTTTTGTTGTCTTGCAAAATTGGTAGTGTGTACTGAAGAGATTTACACATTTTGATAAAAGTTAAGAAAAACATTTTATTTATATGGAGTGTAAAAGTCGATTTTTTCTTAACTTTTATCGGTTTAATAACTTTGTTTTCAAAGGCTAAACGAATTATTTAATCGCGTTTTTATGTTTTCGATTGAACTACAAAGCACTTCCAGTCACACAAGACTTACTTACACGTCTTAAAGGCCCGGCATGGCCAAGCGTGTTAAGGCGTGCGACTCGTAATCTGAGGGTCGCGGGTTCGCATCCCCTTCGCGCTAAACATGCTCGCCCTCCCAGTCGTGGGGGTGTATAATGTAACGGTCAATCCCACTATTCGTTGGTAAAAGAGTAGCCCAAGAGTTGGCGGTGGGTGGTGATAACTAGCTGCCTTCCCTCTAGTCTTACACTGCTAAATTAGGGACGGCTAGCACAGATAGCCCTCGAGTAGCTTTGTGCGAAATTCCAAAACAAACAAACAAACAGTGACACCTGTGACATCGAATAATAAACTGGACTTGACATTTACCTTTTCAGTAATTAACAGACGTTTATTAGATATATGGGGCATGGTTATCAAATACTAATACTCCTATAAATTATTTACATAAGAGAACCAGCATTGAATAGAAGTTCAATATTTTGTCATCATTTTCGAACGTTTTTGAATATTAATCCAACTTGCATTTAAAATGCTTTAAAATTTTTCATTCCTATTTAATACAATTTTTTTTCTCTAGTACACCCATTTTAAAAAGATCAAATAATTTACGAAAATCTCAAAGAGCTATAATAACACAGGTCTGCGATGGTTTTATTGTCTTGTAATTTTTACGTGTTGTGTGTACGTGTTTTCTTATAGCAAAGCCACATCTGGCTGTCTGCTGAGTTCACCCAGGGGAAACGAACCCCTTATTTTAGCAGTGTAATTTTACATGTTCTAGAGTAATTTCTGTAAATCTGTTAATCTGAAAATGATATTAAGTCTAATTCAATCCTATATAATGTCTCATGTTCTTTTACATAAATAAATGACTTTCATTGAAATAGGGTCACATTCTGTAATGCTTAAAATGTTTACAATTATTGGCTATGGTGTTATCAATCGTTATAAAACTTATCTAGGACTAATAGACAAATTTTACTAATCTTCAGTGTAGTAGATCAAATTACTTATCACATTTCAGCCGCACTATATGTGCACAACCTAGTCTATTTGAAAATGTATTTTAACCAGTTCATTGATCTTTGTTTGGTGTGCACAAATGTTTTTTGACAAACTGTGTCTGTCACAATCCAAATTGGGGTCACAAACCAAAGTTTGGGACGTACTGTTGTAGTCCTTAAAAAAACGGTCAACAGGCCGCATGACGTGTCATTTCTGAATAACATTTGGTTGGGCCTACGAGTTTGAACTTTTGGTTTTAATAACATTATTTTTTTCCGGGGCCCGGCATGGCCAGTTGGGTTAAGGCGTACGACTCGTAATCCGAGGGTCGCAGGTTCGAATCCCTGTCGCACCAAACATACTCGCCCTTTCAGCCATGAGGACGTTATAATTTACGGTCAATCCCACTATTCGTTGGTAAAAGAGTATCCCAAGCGTTGGCTGTGGGTGGTGATGACTATCTGTCTTCTCTCTAGTCTTACACTGCTAAATTAGGGACGGCTAGCGCAGATAACCCTCGAGTAGCTTTGCGCCAAATTAAAAAAACAAAACAACAAAACACTTTTTTGGTATTATTTATTCGTCTCTATAGGAACAATGGGTTGTATAAATAACCCAATCATATTCTGTTATATTTGTGGCAAATTTGTTGAAAATATGATCTATGTAAGATTTTTCTCTTCCCGATTTGTAAAAAAAAAATCGAAAAAAAATCTGCGTCACTGAATCATAGAAAACCTGTTATTAAAACCAAAAGTTTAAATTCGTAGGCCCGTGTAATTTAATGGATATCATTAGGAGCTGATAAACAGATTGTTGGAATCTTTTCCAAAGTTTAAATAGAATAACATATATTGAGCTATATACAAAATACGAGAGTGTACAGTTTATACGCGTATGTTTAGTGCGAAAAAAAAACGCAGAAAAAAACATCACTGGACAATTCTGATTTAAAAAAACTCTTCGCAAATATAAAGTTTCTTTAATATTTTCTTGTGTAAAAATTCCATTTTGTTTTTCAGCCATTTTGTTGTGAAATAGTTCAGTTCATTTCTGCCCGGTAAAGTTTAGCATTAATATAGCCTGCTATCTGAAATTTTGTAGGCTTATGTGAATTGTATGCATCGAATTAAAAAAATAACTTTGCCAAAAATTTCTTCTCTCTTTATTATTTCTAGCAAAATGAAAAAGAAAGACGAAGATTTGGAAATATTCACCATAGTGTCATATCTTATAACTAAGTACAATCAGACTATTATCGTTTACATAATCTTTAATACGTATTGTACACAATACAGTCTAACTGAACACAGTTAGGCTTACACTGTGCCACAAACCTGAACTGAACACAGTTAGACTTACACTGTGCCACAAACCTGAACTGAACACAGTTAGACTTACACTGTGCCACAAATGGATTCCTCACATTATTATGTTTTCTTATAGTTAACAGAATATTTTGTTTCACAGCTAAGCAATTATACTGTATTGTTTAAATTACATGTTTATTTATTTACTGTTTCTTTATTTACATGTTGTTTTTCAAAACACTAAATCGAGTTTATATTTGAGACCCGTTTGGATGATCAGATGTGCCCTTTTTAATCTAAACGGAATGACCATTACTTTAGAAACCCATTAAACGGAACATTTAATATATTCCAAAACAAACTTTAACTAATATGCAGTTGTTTTCTAGCAGTAATGTTATGCTGAAAAGAAAAAAAGGAGCCATACAGTGTAGATTTTAAGAGTTTTACTATTTGGAAATTTGTCCCTATATTTATTTATCAAAACTTGAAGCATCCTAATAAAACATCAGTGTCGAATTTTAAGATCCAAAAAAAAATATGTACGTATGCAAGTAATACTAACAATCTCACCTCGAAAAATAAAATGCGAAAATAGTTATAATATATTTTGGTTGAATAATGTAACTAAGTAATCCCCGGCTGTTTCTAACAAAGCTTCTGCCACCAGGTTCTCTAGAAAGGATTAGTTTGGTTTGTTTTTGCATTACGCACAAAGCTACACGAGGAATATCTGCGCTAGCCATGCGTATCTTAGTAGTGTGAGACTAGAGGGAAGGCAGAGGCGTCATCCTCACCCACTGCCAACTCTTGGGCTACTCTTTTACCAACGAATAGTGATATTAACGGTCACCTATGAACGCCCTCACAGATGAAAGGGCGAATATGTTTGGTGTGACGGGGATTCGAACCTGCAGTCCTCAGATTACAAATCGAGTGCCTTAACAACCTGGCCATGTCGGGCCTCTCTAGTAAGGAAGATGTTTAACGGTTTTTTTTTTAGGCCTGAGATATTCTATGAAGCCATGATGGATTTCAGAATATGGCCAAGTGGCTCTTAGATATAACGAATACGAGTCGTTAGCAGGATTTCTATGGACTTTTACTCCAATCCATCAAGATACACGAAATGTAACGACACAAACAAACTTAGCTTTATTTTTTACAGTTACATTAAACGTTATTTTCATACAAACCGTATCATTAAAATTTATAACTATTTAGACGTGATAGAAATATAATATGTATGTGAAATTAAACATTATCAAGGCATATTTTAAAATTTAAAAACAGTATATTCTTCCTCAAACAATAACACAGCTAAACGCTTATTTATAATACTAAGAACTGGGTACCGATACTCACGGAGAGCATAGCACATTTAGCTCTTTGTGTAGAGTTGCCCTTAACGACAACCAGTCAAGTCCTCAAAGATCACCTAATAATCTGTTTCAGCTCTGTCGACTCTGTTCCTTATACAGACTATACGATCTTGTTTCCATTACTTTGTTTTTATAACAATACAGTAAGTTGTTCTGTTTTGTTTCGAGGCGGCAAAAGCATGTTGAATTTGTAAATTTTCAAGCCTCAACAGCATGTTTGTAGCCACGTGGGCTGAACGGCCAAATCATAAATGTCTCAGATTCGAGTAACTTTGAACCAATACTGACATCTAGCAATACCCGACGCCACAATACATCGAGATCCGGCATGCACAAATGGGTTAAGTTCTCCGACTCGTAATCTGAGGGTCGCGGGTTCGAATCCCCATCACATCAAACATACTCTCCCTTTCAGCCGTGGGGGCATTATAATGTGATGGTCAGTCCCACTATTCGTTGGTAAAAGAGTAGCCCAAGAGTTGGCGGTGGGTGGTGATGGCTAGCTGCCTATCTCTAGTCTTATACTGCTAAATTAGGAAGGCTAGCGCAGATAGCCCTCGAGTAGCTAGGCGCGAATTTAAAAACAAACCACCAGGTGAGTTAAGGCGTTCAACTCGTAATCCGAGGGTCGCGGGTTCGAATCCCCATCACACCAAACATGCTCGCCCTTTCAGCCGTGGGGGCGTTATAAGTGACGGTCAATCCCACTATTCGTTGGTAAAATATTAGCCCAAGAGTTGGCGGTGGGTGGTGATGACTAGCTGCCTTCCCTCTAGTCTTACACTGCTAAATTAGGAACGTCTAGCGCAGATAGCCCTCGTGTAGCTTTGCCCAAAATTAAAAAAAAAAAAAGCAATACATTGGATAACCCAATCGTTAGGCTCTGTTAATAACCCAGTCTAACGTTAGGGCCTGTTTTTCTCCGGTGTCCGACGTTTTAATCTCTAAATTTCAGTCTGGTTCATACAGTCCAATCAGATGTTAAGCATGACTGAGTCGGCGCAGACTTTTCTTTGTTACGGATGCTGATTTACAAAATGGAAGGACACACTGATGAAACGAATATTATCTAACACACCTGTATAACACAGGCACTTAACTCAGCTTGTTACATGTCCCATTTAACCTACTATGAAAAAATATTCGAACATATATAATTGACCTTTTGTTTTTCGGCGAAATCCACATACCGTGCTTAGCCAAACCAATTGTTTCCGGTTTGATGAATTCTAAGGATCAATGCATTTAGGCGTGAACGAAATAACCCGAGAGCGGTAAAATATAAAGACTGGACTATTCGAGTTACCGTCACAGGGGGACGTTCATGGTTGATTAATAAGATCGATTGTAAAATGTATAATACAATCACAGTTGAAAGTGTTAAGTCACGTCTCGAATCTCGGGCCTTTTGATCTTTAATCTCTCAACATGAAATCATTGGAATTATTTTATTTTGAGGTTATTAGTGAAACTGCAGAGTGATCGCTTGCCTTTCTGTCATACTTTGTTCTGCACTCAAATGGCTTTGCGGTAACACTGGAGATTATAATTTAACAATTATATTTTGTTACTTCCGGTGGATAGAGTTTTGTTTGTTTGTTTTTAATTTCGCTTAAAGCTACACGAGGGCTATCTGCTCTAGCCGTCCCTAATTTAGCGGTGTAAGACTAGAGGGAAAGCAACTAGTCATCATCACCCACCGCCAACTCTTGGGCTACTCTTTTACCAACGAATAGTGGGGTTGACTATCATATTATAACGTCCCCACGGTTGAAAGAGCGAGCATGTTTAGCGCGACAGGGAAGCGAACCCGAGTCCCTCAATTTGCGCCTTAACCACCTGGCCATGTCGTGCCCAGTGAATAGAGAACAGAGGGCTTTTGTACTACTTAGTCTTTAAGTATGTAACTATAATACAGTATTTTTTAAACTAAATACAGCAAAAAAGAAATATTTTAAGAATATCTTTCAGTTGTAATGTTCATTAACAATGTATTTTGGTGACTCATGCCAGAATTACATTAAGCGTGAGTTCCACTGGAATTATTAACAACATAAAAATCAAAAATCTTATTACGAGGGAAAATGGCCTCATCGGGATTGTTGTTAAAGCAAAGCCACATTGGGATATCTGCTGTGTCCCCCGACGAAAATCGAACGTTGGGTTTTAGTGTTGCAAGTCCATAAACTTACCGGTGATCCTCCAAGGGACGGACGTCTTGATGGTTGAATGATTGAATCGTGCAGTGATCAGTGCTGTAAGTGTTAAAAGTATAATTATTTGCGTTCAATGTGTCACAAAGGTGAAGTTTTGAAAATCTCTTTACGTAATTCATAAAATAATAGGACGGTAGAGGCATAGCAGTCAGTAAGTCCGACTGGAGATCGAAAGGTCCAAAATTCGTATCCGTGATATGTTGATTAATACGTCACAGCTTCGCGTGTTAATCGATTCAATAGTCATGTGGGCGATAAGTGCTTCTGTGTAATTAACTTTCTTTCGATCGGTAATTACAAATGAGGGGCAGCTAACCCTAATCTTTGAGACTTCAGTCTTGGTCGTTTAACCAGTGTGTCGCCTGAGGTATCATCACGTTGGATAATTCAAAGCATGATGAAAGTGCAAACATAATTGAGATTTAGATAAAATGATGTGTATGTTTTTGTACCTTGTATGCCTCAATTTTTAATAAAAAAAATATTTGTTTGTTTTTGAATTTCGCGCAAAGCTACACGAGGGCTATCTGCCCTAGCCGTCTCTAATTTAGCAGTGTAAGGCTAGAGAGAAGGCGGCTAGTCATCACCACTTAACGCCAACTCTTTTACCAACTAATAGTGGAATTCACTGTCACATTATAACGCACCCACGGCTGATCGAGCGAGCAGGTTTGGTGTGAAGGTGATTCGAACTCGCGACCCTCGGATTACTAATCGAGCGCCCTAACCACCTGGCCACGCCGAGCCTTTGAAAACATAAAACAGCAACAGATATTCAGGCCAAGGGCAGTATTACATCATATTAGACGCATGGTGTCTTGGGCCTCCCTTGCTTCAACATAATTACACCATTTGGGCAGTTGTCAGCCATAAGAACTTATTTTGAGGGCGACAAACTAAACGTAAAGTATAGAAAGAGGTTTTATGCCCAAAAAAATTTTTCCCGGGCTCAAACCTGCACAAAGTTTTACAGTCTCTGAAAATAATTTCGTTTATACATTTATTTAAGAATAAATTAAAATGATTGCCGTAGTTGTTTGTAATTAATCAAACAAATAATTGTATAATTTAATGAAAAAAAATGTTGTTTGCGTTATATTTTACCTTTTTGTTGTTCGACCAATCGTTTAGATACTGAGAAATACGTAAGTTATTTTTAAAAAATTCTGAATGTTGTATTTTACATTCTTGCCCAAACAATTACGGTATGAAAAACAATAACAAATTCAAGATATTCAAGAATTTCAGCAAACTTCACTTATGTAACTTTAATGAATTAAAAGGTGTTTTATACGTGACGCATATAAATCGGTTATAACGAGTTTGCTCGGCATGATTATTATTATATGGCCCGGTATGACCCTACTGTTCGGGCGTTTAACTCCCAATCTGAGGATTGCGTATTCAAATTCCTATCCCCGCAAACATGCTCGCTCTTTCAGTTGTGGAGTCGTTACAATGTGGTGATCAATCCCACTATTCGTTGGTGAAAGAGCAGCCCAAACGTTGGTGGTGGGTGATGATGACTAGCTGCCTTCCCTCTAATTTTTCACTTCTAATGTATCTCAGAACGACTGGTTGACACTTTTTATTGGAACATTTTTATTTTAAGTGGGTTTCTCGTCATCGTGAACATTCCCTGCTAGATTAGAGACGGCATGACCAAGTGGTTAAGGCACTTGACTCGTAATCTGAGGGTTGCGGGTTCGAATCCCTGTCACACCAAGACGCTCGCTCTTTTAACCGTGGGGGGATTATAATGTGACGATCAATCCCACTATTAATTGATAAAAGAGTATCCCAAGAGTTGGCGGTGGGTGGTGATAGCTAGCAGCCTTTCCTCTCGTCTTACACTGTTAAATTAGGGACGACTAGCGCAGATAGCCCTCGTGTAGCTTTGCCCGAAAATTCAAAAACAAACAAACAAACAAGGACCTCGTGACTGGGTGCTGAGGATGTTAATAACTTGTCATTAAGTGATTTTTGTCCTCCCACAGGAAAATCCTTAATAATAATAATAAAATAATAGCAAATGGGGACATAAGCAATTAAATTCTCGAAATATTCAAAGTTGAGATGATAAAAATAAAAATACAACATTAAGTAAGTTAAACATAGTTTATTTTATCGACACACACACACACACAAATCCGTGTTATTTCTAAATCCTCATTTAAAAATATTTAAAGTTGGAACTAAAGACAATGTTCTCGTGTTTTGCTAAATCATGTTAATTTTCTTTTGTTTAGTAATACTTCTGAAAGCTTAATTTACATATGAAATGGGTCTTTGTTGTTTTGTGAAAGAGGCCAGTAAGGCAGGTGGGGCAGAACCGGTTGAAAACGCATTTCTGAGACCGAAGACAAAATAATATATACATATGTAAAAAAATTGAACAAATCTCTTGAGAACACACTTCACAGAATGTAACAGTTCTAATAGAGATAACAAAGAATTGGGCGTCTGAACGGAAATGCCAACGTCTAGTTTCCCACATTGAGTCTAAAACATCTGGTTCCAGTTTTCAGAAGTATCTCAGATTTAATTTAACTCGTGAAATAGACACATATCAGTTCAAGTTGCTATCAGAATTTAACAGGGTATGTATGTAACTGGGTGACATTCGCACGCTTGCCAAACGCTTTGAGCTGACAGAGACACGAAGTAAGAAATACATTCTGTACAGTGAAAGACTAAAACTACGTAATCACGATTACGAAATCGCTGATATGACTCTCAGGAGAAGATCTAACGGGAAAAGTAAAAAAAAATTATAAACTTTGCATAAACAAAATTATCGATAACTAAGTGGAATGTATGAAACATGAAAAAAAAACCAAAGTACATTGTAACCAGCATGTGCTTTGTAATAAATTTCCCGCTAGCTTTTTTAAATTATTTACATACATGCTAAAGTCAATTCAGCCTCAACTGCGTTAATTGGGTCCTAGTTGCTTATACCTTTTTAGAAAGAATATGAAATACAAAAGTCCCCTGGTTTCTCCAAATGTCATAATTTATGAGAAAAGGGGCCAAAGGGCGCCTGGAGAAATCACCTGTTTCTACTTCCTATACAACAATGTGTTATCTGTCAGTCAGGCAGTAGACACTAACATTATATCGCATCGCGGATGCTTCATGTCGCAATTTGCAATATTGTGACGTCAGTAAAACGTGCGCATGCTGTAACTACAAGACGAATTACTCCCTCTGTGGATTAGAACTGAGCATGACATATAAACTTCAAAAGCAAGAAATAAAAATATTTGTTACACTTAATTTTTATTTTATTTTATCTTTGATACAGAGCACTCTCGTGGACGATATTAATATGACTTATTATTTTATTTTTTCTGATGTTATTTCACAAAAGTGATGTTTACTGTCTTATTCCTTTGTCTCCCCTTCTACCTCCGATGTCGTTTATAACGAATAGTATTGTACGTATTTAGAATGGAATATCGACTTCAGCGTGTTCGTCAAACATCTGGTAATTCTCAAAATGCATCTCTAGGCAACGTCAACGTTCGTATTATCTATAAACACTTATACGGGTTTTATGAACGATTTTCAAGTCACGAAGTTTGTATCTATTCACTGAGTTTATGTACCAATAACGCATGTTATTACACTTTTCTGTGTGTGTGCTGTGTACAGGTCTGTAGCCTTAACAATATAGATAAAGAAAACATTGCCCAGAAATGTAGTATTTAGTATTTTAAGCCTTTCCGAAAACTGAGACGCATTCGCTAAATGACTAGCTCAGATGCCCCAAACTTTAGGCATAGTTGTTATTAATTTAAATGTTCTTATCATAGAAAGAGAAGCCAGTCTATAACACCCGA
The DNA here is from genome assembly GCF_004210375.1 of Tachypleus tridentatus. NCBI lineage: Eukaryota > Metazoa > Arthropoda > Merostomata > Xiphosura > Limulidae > Tachypleus > Tachypleus tridentatus. The sequence continues at coordinate 22,001,746 of NC_134833.1, read as the reverse complement.
TACCTGCTTGACCAGGCTTAAGCTTAATGAAGTAAGTGAATTGATTGTTAAAGTTGAAATACTCCCAAGCATGTTCAGCGTGGGCTCGAGCTTTAAACCTTCCAAACAGCAGACCGACACGCTACCTACTAGGTCAGATCTTGGGAATTCTGTCCAGTTTAAGGGTCTATGTACTAAAGCTCCATCGATTTACTAGCATGAATACTTTAGTAATTAAATCTTCATCTTTCATCGTGTAAGTATTATTGACTAAATGAGGCAACACATTAACTGGGGTTTAACACAACAACCACAATTCTATTGTTAAGTATGTGATTCGTCAGTTTATTCGTTTGTGTGTAAAATTTCGATCGTTAATTTTTGAAGACTGAAGGGTTAGAATTGTGACTTGTTTCTAGTGATTTTCATCTAACTAATTTAACAGACTTTAAAACCTTAAAATCGTACAACCAAAATCAATAACTCTTATTGTCATATATTGTATGTACGGCAATGATGGTCAAATCTCACTGTCAGGTTAGACAAGAGAAATCCAGAGGTTAGTAGTGGATCCTATAGGAGTAGTACATCCACGTAATGCTAGTACAGCGGTATGTCTCCGGATTTACAACGCTAAAATCAGCGGTTTGATTCCCCTCGGTGGGCTCAGCAGCTAGCCCGCCGTGGCTTTGCTGTAAGAAAACACAAACACACACGATTAATGCATTTTCTCTAGTCTATCGGATCAAAATTAGGAAAGACTGTTTGAAGTTACCTTTACTATTACGCGAAAACTATTAAACAAAACAAATTATCCTCAGTAAGTTAAAAATAATTCAGGCCTATACAATTCGCATCTAAACAAACTAAAGAAACAACACTTAATCCAACTTATTGACTAACCGATTTATGTGTATTTTTGACAAACTCAGTTGTCTTATATTTTATAATAACTTTAACATTTCATGAAGAAGATACGAAAGCTTGAAAATGCGTTGTTTAGTTATCATCATGTTATAACTTATATTTTTATATAAATATCCATTTTTGTAAAACAAACTAATGACATTGTTACGTCACGTATTCAAAGCTACGTACGCGTAGATGTATTTGACTGAACAGGGTCAGGCACAGATATCATTCAGGTGTTACTAAAGCTGTAGACAATTGATCACAGATGGCGTTATAAAACAAATGTCTATTTCTCAAATTCTCGCTGCAGTCGGTGCTTCAATTAATGCCTGCATTAAACCGTAACAACAGTAGCAAAAAACATCCAATTTACTATAATGAATAGTGTGTCTTATTTAATCACTGAGAGAGAAAAAAGACACTAGAGGGAGCTTAAGTTACTAGCGGTGGTTATTATTAGTTTTCTTTGAACCGACAAGGAAAAACAAAACAAAATAATTACAAGTTTTCACATGAAGCTTGGCATAAGTTATTGTAACCCGAATACAAATTAACTATGAGTGAAATAACTACAGTTGAATGACCTTTAAGTTATAAACATTAAATAGAATCTACACCAAATTTTGTTTGAATAAGAAAAGAAATTACGTTAAACTACTACAAATGTTAGAGAAATCAAATCTAACCCAAAACTTTGACTGGAAAATAATAAAAAAGCCTGATCGTGTATTTCTATGAAATGTGTTACTAAAAATAATAGTGAAATATGGTTGAAAATAGGTTTAACAGAAGTTTAGAGAAATAAACTCTTAACGTATTTTTGTTCACAAACATCTACACGTTATATTATACCCAGATCCTCGTTACGACGTTAAGCATAAGAATCAGACGGGGTTGAAAGAAATGAAACTCGGTCGACTTCTGGTTAGTCCCTATGGGATCAAGTTAAGTCAATTTGTGAAGATACAAGAACTCATAAGACTATGGGAAATTTTAATCCCGTATAAGATAAACGGGTGTATTTGGTGTAGTTTAGAAAAAAAGTTATAAAATAAAAAGCGTTAAACGTTTGATTGTTTTGAATTTCTCGCAAAGCTACACGAGGGCTCTCTGCGCTAGCCTTTCTAATTTAGCAGTATAAGACTAGAGGTAGGCAGCTAGTCATCATCACTCACCGCCAACTCGTGGGCTACTCTTTTACCAACGAATAGTGGGATTGACCGTAACTTAATAACGTCCCCACGGCTGAAAGGGCAAGCATGTTTGGTATGACGGGGATTCGAACCCGCGACTCTCAGTTTACGAGTTGAACGCCTTAACTCACCTGGTGGTTTGTTTTTAAATTCGCGCCTAGCTACTCGAGGGCTATCTGCGCTAGCCTTCCTAATTTAGCAGTATAAGACTAGAGATAGGCAGCTAGCCATCACCACCCACCGCCAACTCTTGGGCTACTCTTTTACCAACGAATAGTGGGACTGACCATCACATTATAATGCCCCCACGGCTGAAAGGGAGAGTATGTTTGGTGTGACGGGATTCGAACCCGCGACCCTCGGGTTACGAGTCGAGTGCCTTAACCACCTTGCTACGCCGAGCCTGAAGCGAAGGAAGACGTGCTGTCAGTAAGAAACAAAAGTAATTTAAAACCAAATTTACTTTTGGGTAATTGATAAATTTGTGTTGATTAATTCTGGTGTGTATCAGTTCCTGTTAGAAATAAGTAAACATTAATAAAATTTATGGTAAAGCGACAGAGAATTACATGATTGTAACAAACTCGATCCATAGTAATCCTATATTTAATATTGCACATAGCTTCTTTACCTCGTACTCTATATTGAGGTTTGCGAGAATCAACAACAATGGCTTATTTTATAAGAAAGAAGGGTGAAGGAATTGATATCATAGCGATTCCAAGAGTGAAATAAGACAAATCTTTCATTATTTACTTGTATTTAAATTCAAATCAGTCATAGCATTTACATAAGTAATTATACGTAAGACAGAGGATCATTCGTCGTGTCTTTGTAATTACATGTAACTCATCTCCTTGAACAGTTTGAAAGCGGTAATGCGTGTTAGTGCATATATTTGGGTACAAAATGAAACTAGTATAGTTTAATACGATAAGGCTCCCTGTAAAGTACCTACTATGGACCATGTTTCACTGTGAATTATAGTTTTATTTTAGCGCGTTATTGCGCTTCTATCTTCATTATGTGAATGATCTCATTTGCGTGGGTTTAGTCGCACGTTATTTGAATGATTTGACTACGCTGATGCAATTGCGTGTAGTCTCAGCCGCGGGTTGAATGGTCGGTATTGGCATGTCGAACACGTATTGATTCAGGTTAAAGTTCTAATCGTACAAAGGTTACAATGCCACCAAAAATAAATATTTATGCAACGAGGCTATTAAACGATGTACAGCTGAAGGACATAACATTTTCCTGTTTATCTGTGTTCTGCACACCACGCGTATCGAAACCCGGGTTTTAATGTCATAAGCTTTCCGACTTACTGCCGAGCCACTGGAACGTCACGGTTTTTATTGTGAGAACGGAAAATGGACTAGATAATCGAGGGAGGAAGTACAGGACCTGGAATATTGTCTGTTTGTTGAAATTCGTGCAAAGATACTCGAGGAATATCTTTCTCAAACTTACAACTGCTAGACCAGAGGGAAGGCAGCTAGTCAACGCCACCCACCGTTTCGGCTACTTTTTATCAATTAGTGGGACTGACCAGCGGATGATAACACTCCCACAGTCAAAATATTGAGCATGTTCATCGACGGGTTGATATCCCGAGCCTCACAGGTACCTGTCATGCAGATTACATGATAGGAAGTTAAAACCGACAAGTAACGGTTTACTTGTTTTCAAACATTAAGCTACACGATAGGATTTCTGTGCTCTGTACACCACGAGTATCGAAACCTGAACTTTAACGTCGTATTCTTACAGATTTATCACTGAACCACTGTAGAAGAGGTCAGTCATTCATTGAAAAGGTAGCTTCAGGGGCAGAAAGTAAACTACAGCTATTTTTCAATTTACAACGCTAAAATAAGGGGTTCGATTCCCCTCGGTGGGCTGTGCAGATAGCCCTTTGTGGCTTTGCTATAAGAAAAACACACACACAAACACACACATTTTTCGATTATACGAGAGTGGTAGACTTGAAGAATATACATCCTTACGTGTTGGGTACAGAGAGAATCAAAGAACATTGTTGGAGTGGAAGATTATTGTAGTAGCTTCGTTTAAGAGTGTTAACAGAACGTCACGGTTTTCATTGTGAGAACGGAAAACGGACTAGATAATCAAGGGAGGAAGTACAGGACCTGGAATATTGTCTGTTTGTTGAAATTCGTGCAAAGATACTCGAGGAATATCTGTCTCAAACTTACAACTGCTAGACCAGAGGGAAGGCAGCTAGTCAACGCCACCCACCGTTTCGGCTACTTTTAATCAATGATTAGTGGGACTGCTAATGATAACACTCCCACAGTCAAAATATTGAGCATGTTCATTGACGGGTTGATATCCCGAGCCTCACAGGTACTTGTCATGCAGATTACATGATAGGAAGTTAAAACCGACAAGTAACGGTTTACTTGTTTTCAAACATTAAGCTACACGATAGGATTTCTGTGCTCTGTCCACCACGAGTATCGAAACCTGAACTTTGACGTCGTATTCTTACAGATCTATCACTGAACCACTGGAGAAGAGGTCAGTCATTCATTGAAAAGGTAGCTTCAGGGGCAGAAAGTAAACTACAGCTATTTTTCAATTACACGAGAGTGGTAGACTTGAAGAAAATACATCCTTACGTGTTGGGTACAGAGAGAATCAAAGAACATTGTTGGAGTGGAAGATTATTGTAGTAGCTTCGTTTAAGAGTGTTAACAGAATGCTGGTTGTAACAGTTACAACTATCACACCCAGTAGCACAACGGCATGTCCGCAGACTTACTTCGTTAAAAACCGGCTTTCGATACCCGAGGTGGGCAGGGCACGGATAGCTTATTGTGTAGCGTTATTTGGTTTGGTTTGGTTTGAATTTCGCACAAAGCTACACGAGGGCTAGCGCAGGGTAAGACTAGAGAGAGAGCAGCTAGTCGTTACTGAAGAAAAAAATTGTCTGTAGGTTTTGTCTTTTTTTCATACTGTTTCGTGACGATTACTTTCTGTTCATGCGCAGTACATAATTAGCGCTCATCTTGCGTGGGTGTGCGTGTGGTATTTCGTACTGTATTATTTCCCCTTGCATAATTGTTATCCTATTCAGTTCAGCATTCTGGCTTGTAGGTCTACTGAAACGCTAATTCGATCCTACATAACCCTACCTCAAATCCTCGTACATTCATAAGCGAACCTATACATATACACAAAAGTATAACACGCTAAATAATTACAATATTTAACTTCTACACTTTTAGGTTATACTCATGAGTAGGTTGAAGGAAGATATTGTTATAGTACTGTCTGGACTGTCTTGTTAGAAAAAGAAGGAAAACTGACCGAGACAGTGGCGACGAGCGGGAACAGAGAATCTCAGAAGAGAATTACTAGCCCACCCCTCCGCTCGTACGGATGAACAGGTTTTTTTATATTTTATTTTTTTAGAAAGAGTTTGAAGAAGCGCCTTTACGTACCTTTAGGATACATTATTCCCCTTGTGTGACAGACGTGGTTAGGGTATTCCCCTTGTAATTTCCGTACGTCAAGTACACATACATAAATTATTATTTTTTCCATAGGTAGTACAGACAGAAAAAAGCAAAAACTTCGCCTCATTAAGTAGCGGATATTTTCTATGAATGATGTAAGAACGTTTTACCTTCTATTCAAGAACACTTTAATCATACGAATGGTTAATAATTAATAAAAATGAAACGTGTGCGACAGAACGCAGCAAATTGTGAGAATGCGGTTACAAGTAGTTGGACTGAAACAAATCTGGATACACCACTGTACTGATGCTCTCAATTATAGAGATTTGAATATATATCCTGAAATCCTAAAGTAGATATTAAATAATACTATTTTTGTACCATAATTCTTCTCTGGATTATCTGCAGCTTTTCTTACGTAGCAATTTACATATTCAAACAATATCTTCTCTAACTCTTTTCCTTGTTACCAATGGAAAGTTTTCTTCTTATTTCTTAATACCTATAGATGGTATCCTAAATGTAAACAAAGGCCCAGCATGACCAGATGGTTAAGGCATTCGATTCGAAATCTGAGGATCGCGGGTTCGAATCCCAATCATACCAAACATGCTCACTCCTCCAGCCGTTGGGGCATTATAATGTTACGGTCAATCCCACTATTCGTTGGTAAAAGAGTAGCCCAAGAGTTGGCGGCGGGTGGTGATGACTAGCTGCCTTCCCTCTAGTCTTACACTGCTAAATTAGGGACGGCTAGCGCAGATAGCCCTCGTGTAGCTTTGCGCGAAATTCAAACCCAACCAAACAAAGCTACACAATAAGCTATCCGTGCCCTGCCCAAAAAGCGAACAAACAAATTGAAACATATATTGCAGTTCAATGTTTATGAATACTGAAAATTAGTTTACAATTCTAAATGTGTAAATAGATGTTTTAAAACTGTTGTTGATGTCTGAGTTATTCGGACAAATATTAATTTACGGTAAAGAAACGTCCAGTTGGAACACTGTAAGTAATATTTATTAGTTGTACTTGTTATTAGGTAGCTTGCTCTGATTGGTCGGTTAGTTTTGAATTTCGTGCAAAGCTACCCGAGGGCTATCTGCGTTAGCCGTCCCTAATTTAGTAGTGTAAGACTAGAGGGAAGACAGCTAGTCATCACCGCCCATCGCCAACTCTTGGGCTACTCTTTTACCAACGAATAATATGATTGACCGTCACATTATAAAGCCTTCACGGCTAAAATGGCGAGCATGTTTGGTGTGACGGGGATTCGAAATTGAGACCCTCGGTTTACGATTCGAGTGCCTTAACCACCTGTCCATGCCTAAGGGGTCAGATTGCAAGTTAATATTAAGTGCATAACGTCTTTTCAAACCACCAAGTGACACATTTCTAACGGATGTAATTGCAAAAGAAGGAATTTCTCGGTTGGTACACGTCCCCTCTATTGGTTAGTACACACGTGCATGCTAGAGGGTTTTCTTAAAGTTAATTTTGACTTTATTTTCAAAGACGTCTGGCCAAATTACACACACATACACACAAAATAAAACGATGAAAAAAAACAAACAAGCAATCACGTGTCCTGACATACTTTTTCCTATGTTACAGCAATATGTAACTTACAATAGTTGTGGTAAATTAGTTTTATTCAATGGAAAATTTAACCAATTCACTTGAGATTGTTCAAAATGAAAGCATTATGGCTAGGTAGGCATGCACGACTTGTTTAGCGTCAGTTTCTACCTGACTGTTGTTCATTACGTCCTTGGCTCAAATACAGTATTTTAGAAGATGGATAAAGCACGTTAAACACCACCTTTTGACCTTGAAATCACGTTTAATGACGAAGAATTCAGTATCGTTTTAAATGGTATGAACGACCGAAACAGCTATCTTCTTTCCTCGGGGGAGACATTAACTCTTTTTTTTTATTATTTAAACCTCGTGATCTCTGTTATCAAATACAAACTAAACTTCTGCCTTATGAGTGGGTGAAGTGGTGACAAAAAAAATCACAGATCGTGAGAGTTTGCTTATATACCAAACAAACTGGAAAAAAAAAGTTTAAAATTGCTATAAGATATTTTCATTGAGCGGCAAGACATTACCTTCCCAGTGCACATGAGGGCAGTGCCCTGCAACACGTGTGGGACAGTAAGGGCAGGTATGGAACATGCGTGGAACGCAATCACGTGGGATTTCCCTTATAACTCTCCCGCCAGTTCTCTGTGTATGTTTATCTGACTGGCACTCAGAGGACTTTGAGGTTTTGTCATCGTGAAGGGACCTTAGAAATCTTTTTTCAACAGTTAGGCTTAGCAAGGATAAGCGTTTTTTCATAACGAAATGATAAATCAGCGTTATTTAACAGTTAAGCCTAGCAAATGATGAGCCTTAGTAATTCAAAAATAAATTAACGTAACATAATAGTTGGGTTAAGAGATGATAAACTTATTACTGTGAAGGTAATTGTTTAATAAAAGTCAACATACAATTTAAAAGCTAAAAGCGTAAAGATTTATACCAGTCTCAACACACGTTTCGGATAAGTTACTGACAACCTTCGTAACCGTTTTCCAAAGTGTACAACTGTGATAGTCCATTCTATCTTCAGGATTGGATTCTGATGATTTATCGTGTAACATTTTTTGGGGGTAAGTACGGTTTAAACCTCAAAACTATATGTAAATATACACATGTACAGAACGTTCAAACGACGGGTTTAATTTTGATGCAACCATAAATGCTTTACTAAACCACTTTCTTCCGATAATTAGTTAGGTTTTTAATTATGTTAATTTATAATTGGTGAAAGTATTTGTGTATTAAACGTTTCTTATGGCAATGTGTTTGAAATCAGTAGACTGATGGATTAAGTTGGGTATTACGCTATGAAAAACGATTATCTTGTATTTTATAAAATTCTTTCAACGTTCTATTTCTCAGAAACTTAAAAATACGGGTTTTTCATATTTTACGAACTTGCTGCTAAAATGTCATTGTATTTCGCAAAAAGCTACACGAGGGCTATCTGCGCTACCCATCCCTAATTTAGCAGTGTAAGACTAGAGGGAAGTCAGCCTGTCTTCACCACTCACCGCCAATTCTTGGGCTACTCTTTTAATCAACGAATAGTGGGATTGATCGTAACACTATAACGCCCCTACGGCTGAAAGGGAAAACATGTTTGGTGCGACGGGGATTCAAACCCGCGATTCTCAGATTACGAGTCGAGTGCCTTATCCACCTGGTTTGTTTGTTCGTAATTATGCACAGAACAACACAACTGGATATCTGTGGCCTGCCCACTACGGGTATCTAACCCCGGTTTCTAGCGTTGTAAGTTCGCAGACATATCGCTGTGCCACCGGGGGGAGGGACAGTACAACGTAAACTGAAGTGTCTTAAATTTAAAACAGTTTTATATACCAGTTTAAACAGAGAGAAACAGTATTTTCAAAATTATTATTATTTTTAATGTTTTTATAAAAACGAATAATATTTTTTTTTTTACGTAGCCATTGTGTTGATCTACGGATTGAAAGGTCCAGGATACGAGACGTGATATCTTTTGAAAACACTCAATATTTTCAAGTGTGTGCACGTTATAAAATGCGTGAAATTCAATTCCTTTTTCTGTTGAAAGTGCCAGACAAAGTTTGTATCAGCGGGTGCTACTGGTTAACTGTCTTTCTTTGGGTTCAAACTTCGAGATGGCTATACATGAATCCCAAGGATCTCTGACATGGTCGTTTAGCCCTCTGGTTTTTAATGTAATCTTTATGTTTAAAAAATCCAAATTTCTACAGCCAACTAAGGAATTAATTTTGGAGTTTTGATGATAGAGGTATTTTATTACTTTAGATATTTTCCTGAATGTAGCACAATAAGTTCGCCATGCATTTTACACCTTCATTCTTAATGGTTCACCAAGGACTTACAATTGTTTCACATTTATTTCTATAGACATAAGTGATTATTTCAGTTCAACGTGCCATAGGGTACTGTCTATAGATAGCACAAGTGATTATTTCAGTTCAACGTGCCATAGGGTACTGTCTATAGATAGCACAAGTGATTATTTCCCATTAAACGTGTTATAAAGTATTGTTTATGAATATTATAGCAGTTTTTACCAAAATGGAAGAAACCATCTTAATTTTGCTCAATCCGTTGAAGCAAAAGCAACAACAGAACCTTTTATAACAAGAGTACAACAGCCTCCAACTTTGATTTTATTAAATGGTTGTTATTATATTATCTACCATCAGTTTGAAGTTAATGTTTATCAAGTTGACTGTTGTGAGAAAGAGTTTTCTCCGACTGATTTGAATGTTAGTTGATGTTTCGTATAGGCTGTGTAATAGTCACTGAACTATCAAGTCGAAATCCGGAATATGTGTATCTTATACAGTGATAGTTATCATAGTTTAATAGCTGAGAAGGTACTCTGAAACTAAAAAAGTTCCCCTGTTCCAGTGGTTTAAGTCGAAAACAATGCGTTATGTGTATAAAGAATCTATGACTGTGTCGGAGCTCGCACCATAAAGTACGCTTTATTGACCTGAAACTGCGAAAGGAAACAGACAGAACATATAGTTGATTCTGTGTCTGGCTTGAAAAGTATAAAGAAATACGCATGTTTTAATTTTCTTACTTAAAAAACTGACAGCGGATGTATTAGCAATTTTTAGAAGCCGAGAATGCTCTGTTTTATCATTTCTGATCGCATTAATTAACCCTTTGCGCTGTCATGCATTTTGTAGTTAAGAAGAGGCCAGAACGTGATTACAAATAGTCTACCGACAACCGATCGTTTGTTGATTAATTATGACATTACTCATTGATTTGTTTTTTCCTGCATCGCTAATGGTATACAGCTTTTACCATTTTGGTCAAACTAATATATTTCTGGTTCGTATTTGAAAAAGGAACTCTGTCATAAACCCAGTCTGAAAAAAAAAACACACTAAAATATTGAAATATTTATGAGGGACCGATCTGCGAAAATAAGATTATCTTATTTTAAATAGTTTATAGAATATTCTAATATTATAGAATAGAATATTAAAAAGTTGAAAAACGAGAGATGTGGCCATTTATAAATGTCCTAAAAATGTTCGGACGTTCTTTAAAGATGTAACACGAATCTTTAACAGTGTTATGTAAAGAAAGCCAATGACTTTATTTATTTTAACGAAAAAGCATATACACAAAGGGTTATATGCACTCTGTCCACCTCGAGTATCCGAATTCCGGATATTAGTGCTGTAAGTTCATAAGGTTACTTCTGACCCACCGGGGGACAAATATCAACAATAATTGTTAATGTTGACGAAGTTTGGGGAATTTGGTAGAAATAAGATGGTCCCCCCCGCTGGGACAGTGGTAAGTCTTCAGATTTATAACGCTAAAATCAGAGTTTCGATCCCCCTCGATGAGCAAAGCAGATAGCCCGATGTGACTTTGGTACATGAAAACACACGATGTCAAGATGTGTGCAAGATTCTAAAATTTTTGTTTTCATAAAATTTGAGACAGGAGGCATTATAGGCTGTTGAATGTGTAAAAATCAATATATGAAGGAGTAAAACTACTTGACCAGTTGAAAGTGTAAAGGTCAAGAGATTAAAAAAGTAGCAACACTTGACCAGTTGAAAGTGTAAAGGTCAAGAGATTAAAAAAGTAGCAACACTTGACCAGTTGAAAGTGTAAAGGTCAAGAGATTAAAAAAGTAGCAACACTTGACCAGTTGAAAGTAAAGATCAATAGATAAAAGAGTAGGACTTCTCGGCCATTTACCATTTATTGCGAATAAAATCATTAAATAGTATCCGGACAAAACTCCATCTACAAAATGTCGAGTTTCGCTGAAGATTTTGTTAGGATGTAACAAACGTTTAAAAGTTAGGGTGGTGAAAATTACTGGAAATAATAGACTTTATCGCATTCAGCTCAGACATATAAGACAGGACAGAAAGTCAGGTCTTGTAGTGTGCTCTCCCTCAAAACGGATACTTGGAAGAACTAGACATTGAAATTAGACATCATTCCCAATAATTCCATTTTTTTATTTGGCATAAAATTGGTCAGAGGTTTTACTGACTGTTGGGAACTGCTTCACGAAGCGTACGTTATGGTTCACTATAGATCTAAAGGTAGGCAGATAAACACTTTGACCCTCACGTTGTTGAATTAACTATCAAAGACTGTGGCGAAGGCTGTATCATCCACTTGGGATGTATTATTTATATCAAGTGTCTATACACACATTAATATACCTGAATATTAAGAGAGCTTATGTAGGCAGAATTCACAGTTTTTTTGTTGTTCCATCAGAACGTGATGTTCACCACAAAGCAAGTATGACCAACACCTGATTTCATACTAACGGTATAAAGATAACCACATCTTAACTATGTTATGTTAACAACCAGACATCTACGACCAATACCTGGTTTCAAAGTAATAATACAATAAAGCCTACATCTTCATACTATAAAACACGATTGACACTATCTAAAAGAGTCTATTTGTGAGATCAGACCACAGCCCTAAACTCAATATTAAACAGTCGAGCTTTGGAAACAACAGCAGAGACAACTATGCATCTAGTTGAAAGAAAGCTTCGCTTGGTTTTTTTTTTCAATTTCGCGCACAGCTACACGAGAGCTATCAGCGCTAGCCGTCCCTAATTTAGCAGTGTAAGACTAGAGAGAAGTAAGCTAGTCATCACCACCCACAACCAACTCTTGGGCTACTCTTTTACCAGTGAATAGTGGGATTGACCGTCACATTATAACGCCCCCACGACTGAAAGGGCGGAGATGTTTGGTATGATGGGAATTCTGACCCGCGACCCTCGGATTACGAGTCGAACGCCTTAACACGCTTGGCTATGCCGGGCCGAAATGTTTATTCAAATTACCTTAATGAGTTACAATACTTACTGAAAATCTGGTTAGTCCTAGTGTTAGGGGGTAGTCGCATTTCGATTAATAAATTCCATTTACAGAAGGAAAAAAAAGTGGTTTAAAGAAATTAAATGAGGAATATTTTCTTTGACACCTTAATTCTGCTCGTCTGTCCTTATATATTGGAAAGGAAGTGTCTGAAACATTGGGTGTTAACTGACCGACCAGACATCACTGAGTGCCAACTCAAATCATCCACTTTAGACTTTAAGCTTTTGATTTATTTTAACGCATCAGTTGCTGTAGTTCATTGTAGAAAACAGATCTTTGGCCAGAGAATTGTGTCATTCGGCCATTTTTACAAAACATGCAGCCACGAGATAATAACAACATGGCACATCATTAAGTGATGTCGTTTGTTGAATACATTGATATCAAATGTATTATCTAGTACACTATAAAACTTTCGTCATATCACACTATGGTGAAGGTTTATGGAAATCAACAACGATTATAAAGCTTCACTGCCTCACTTCTCTAAATGTTATTCCAAACATCGAAACACATAATGTGTCTCATTAGCTTAAAGTACCCGTTAAAGAAGACAAAAACAGAGAGCGTTAGCTAATGTTCCCATTTCTTCTTCCTTTTGTTGTTAAATCCTTAAAGATCTCATTAGATGGTAACTGCTTACCCTTGTTTGTTTGTTTTGGAATTTCGCACAAAGCTACTCGAGGGCTATCTGTGCTAGCCGTCCCTAATTTAGCAGTGTAAGACTAGAGGGAAGGCAGCTAGTCATCACCACCCACCGCCAACTCTTGGGCTACTCTTTTACCAACGAATAGTGGGATTGACCGTCACATTATAACGCCCCACGGCTGGAAGGGCGAGCATGTTTGACGCGACTCGGGCGCGAACCCGCGACCCTCAGATTACGAAGCGCACGCCTTAACACGCTAGGCCATGCCAGGCCCAACTGCTTACCCAGTATTATTAAAAATATTAACTGATTCTTCTAACTGATTAATTACTTGTCTTGTAACTCGTAAAATACACACGTTTAATTTTGGTTTTGTTATACTTATTTTTGTACAATCGTGGTAAATGAAGACAAAATGTAGTTAATTTTCTAGAATTTAATAGTAGATTTTTATATTGATTTAAAAACATTTTCTACATTTTTAATAATTTTATGAACAGTTTTTAGTATAGTTGTTGAATTATTTTTATTTCATGAGATATCTTCGTTCGTGTCTATTTAAATACTATTTCAATGAAACGGAGGATTTTGAACTTCAAAGGACATATTGAATTAATTTTATTTTAGATGGGCCGAGTGCATGGTTAGCGTGAGGGGCTTTGAATTCAAGAATTCCTGTCTCTTGCCTAGTTAGTAAAAAAATATAAAGTAAAATAAGAAATCGCACTCACCACATTGAGGGCAGTTATTCGATTACAGTAACTTAAGCATTGCCGTTTGGTGGCGTTACATCTAGACTATCACTTCAAAACGAAGAACGGTTTCGCAGATAGATCACGTATATCTTTGTACGAAATTCAACAAATAACAACAGTCATCTCATTGCGTTTTTGCAAGTTATGGTGCCTTATTCCGGGTAAGATTCCCTATTCTGTAGCTTTGCACAACGACGAGAGGAAGAAAGTAGTGGCAGCTGCTAATAATTCATGATGACGAGAATTCCTCTTGAATTAAAAGTGTATCTCAAGATGGCTGGTAGGAGTATTAAAGCTTTTATTAAAATAAAGTAGAGAAGAACGTTTCTACCCTCATAGGTCATCTCCATGCTAACAAAAGATTTTAAAGTGAAGATGACCTAAGAAGGTCGAAACGTTGTTCTCTACTTTAATACCCATACCAGCCGTCTTAAGATACAGCAGATAGTAATGCTTCATTTGGACGTCAGGTGTAGCGTACATATCGATAATCATTTGAGAAAATAATATCACGTGTGTGTATATTATTTCAATAGATGCTTGATCACATTATTCTACAATGAAGATTTTATTATACGACCGTAATAACGTTAATTTTTACCCAGATATATACAATTTTATATACATGACATACAATAAAGAAGCCGAATTATTACCAACAAAAGTAAAATTTTGCCGTTATCAGATTTTGTAGCTTTCAATTTTATTAATTGAAGGTGATACTATAAATATAATTTTAGAAAAAATATACAAGGTTTTAAAGGACTTGCTTAAAACAAATTTAAAATGTAATTTTGACTAAAACATTTAAAAATTATGACAGAATTATTATAGAAAAGGTGAATTTGTAAACATATTTAAATGAAAAAACAGCAATGACTGTCTCTTATTAATCTGATACATAATTGCAGATCTTGTGGTGAATAGCATTTACTTCTCGAATTTTTTTTTCCTCTTGAGCCGAATAATAGAGTTCCTGTTTTTTATCAAAATCCTCTTTTTTCTTCTTGAGCCGAATAATAGAGATGTCCTTTTTTGATCAAACTGTTCTTTTTTACTTCGTAAGTCGGAAAACGGAATTGCTGTTTTATGATTAAAATACTCTTTTTTTTTTTCCTCTTCAGCTGAAAAACCGGGTTGTTATATTTTGATTAAAATCTTCCTTTTTTCCTCTTGAGCCACAAAATGGAATTGCTGTTTTCTGATAAAAAATCATCTTTTCTTCTTCTTGAGCCGAATAATAGAGTTCCTGTTGTTGTTGTTTTTATCAAAATTTTCTTTTTTTCTTCTTGAGCCGAATAATAGAGTTCCTGTTGTTGTTTTTTTTATCAAAATTTTCTTTTTTTCTTCTTGAGCCGAATAATAGAGTTCCTATTTTTTATCAAATTCCTCTTTTTTCTTCTTGAGCCGAATAATAGAGATGTCCTTTTTGATCAAACTGTTCTTTTTTACTTCGTAAGTCGGAAAACGGAATTGCTGTTTTATGATTAAAATACTCTTTTTTTGTTCCTCTTGAGCTGAAAAACGGGGTTGTTATTTTTTGATTAAAATCTTCCTTTTTTCCTCTTGAGCCACAAAATGGAATTGCTGTTTTCTGATAAAAAATCATCTTTTCTTCTTCTTGAGCCGAATAATAGAGTTCCTGTTTTTTTATCAAAATCCTCTTTTTTTCTTCTTGAGCCGAATAATAGAGTTCCTGTTGTTGTTGTTTTTATCAAAAATTTCTTTTTTTCTTTTTGAGCCGAATAATAGAGTTCCTGTTGTTGTTGTTTTTATCAAAAATTTCTTTTTTTCTTCTTGAGCCGAATAATAGAGTTCCTATTTTTTATCAAATTCCTCTTTTTTCTTCTTGAGCCGAATGATAGAGATGTCCTTTTTTGATCAAACTGTTCTTTTTTTACTCTTAAGCTGAAAAACGGGATCATTCTTTTACTTTCAGCATAATGTTTTTAAAATCTGAAGCCCGAAAACGAGCTTGAACGTTCATCAATTTCTTTCACATCTTTCGGAGTAGACGATTGGGTGACAGGTACAAAACCTTCATCCGCAGTAGACGATTGGGTGACAGGTACAAAACCTTCATCCGCAGTAGACGATTGGGTGACAGGTACAAAACCTTCATCCGCAGTAGACGATTGGGTGACAGGTACAAAACCTTCATCCGCAGTAGACGATTGGGTGACAGGTACAAAACCTTCATCCGCAGTAGACGATTGGGTGACAGGTACAAAACCTTCATCCGCAGTAGACGATTGGGTGACAGGTACAAAACCTTCATCCGCAGTAGACGATTGGGTGACAGGTACAAAACCTTCATCCGCAGTAGACGATTGGGTGACAGGTACAAAACCTTCATCCGCAGTTGACGATTGGGTGACAGGTACAAAACCTTCATCCGCAGTTGACGATTGGGTGACAGGTACAAAACCTTCATCCGCAGTAGACGATTGGGTGACAGGTACAAAACCTTTATCCGCAGTAGACGATTGGGTGACAGGTACAAAACCTTCATCCGCAGTTGACGATTGGGTGACAGGTACAAAACCTTCATCCGCAGTAGACGATTGGGTGACAGGTACAAAACCTTCATCCGCAGTAGACGATTGGGTGACAGGTACAAAACCTTCATCCCCATCATTAGCATCTGCCTGTGAAAATAAATGGTGCAAGTTATAATTTAAAAATTTTAAAATACATATTTTACAATATTTTGCTTTTTCTTTCTGTACACAAATTTTTAGTTTATTTAAATCTTAGCCCATGGAAAGTATATTCTATTTTCTAGCATAGAAGAATCGAAACCTGTAAAACAGTACTTGTTTTAAAGTGCATGATGTGTATTGTTAGGACAAAAGTAATAAAGAAAAGGAATCCTGAACAAAGAAATAGCAGAATCTAATGGAATAATTTGTTTAGGGTCGGATTGGCCTTCGATAAAACTCTGGATTTCGGAGACGGAAAGTCAGGTTTGAGTTTGTAAAATACCATAAATATTTCCCGCACTTGAATATGAATGCGTTATAAGAATGGCAG
This sequence comes from Tachypleus tridentatus, assembly GCF_004210375.1. Lineage (NCBI taxonomy): Eukaryota > Metazoa > Arthropoda > Merostomata > Xiphosura > Limulidae > Tachypleus > Tachypleus tridentatus. Next base: position 21,984,766 of record NC_134833.1, on the reverse strand, counting down.
CCAATATTTTAGTAGAAATGTTTGGTGGTGAGGTGTTTCTGATTGGTTGACTTCCCTCTTCTTTGTTTTTTGTTTTGTTCAATAATTGCATCTATACTTTTTTGTGTGAGCGGATAATGAAGGAGATGTCCGGACAGAATCTTGAACTTTGAACTACTGGTTGCAAAGTACCTGTTACGTTAATGATGGCCAGGTGGTTAGGGCGCTCGACTTGCAATCTAAGGGTACCGTTTTCTAATCCCAGCTCCATCAAACATGCTTGCCTTTTCAGCAGAGAGGCTTATCCCACTCTTCGTTGGCAAAAAGAGTAGCCAAGAGTTGGCGGTGGGTGGTGATTACTAGCTGCCTTCCCTCTAGTCTTACACTGAAATATTAGGGACGAGTAACGCGGATAGCCCTCGAGTAGCTTTGCGAAAAATTCAAAACAAACTAATGCTAAAAAGTCAATTAAATTTGTTTATTTTTTGAATTGCAATCTTTTATATGATTACCGCAATGAGGAAGTTTTGGAAGTACTACCTCACTTGCTCCTATTCAAATCATGTTAGTAAAACTAGGAATTGCATTAACTTGCCTCAAATTGAACAGTTTCCCTTATTGTTGTTGTTTGAGTTGGTTTGGCAACTTCTGCTATCAATGCTAAAAGCATCAATAACAGAAGAGCGGAACTTCTCGGAAACAAGGATGTCTCGGTTATTTTCATATCGAACACCTGATCTAAAGAAATAAAATGAGAAATGTAAGAGCCTTTATAGAAACACAACATTTGGGAAAAGGAAAATCTTCGAGGTAAGGAGATGAAAGAAGATTTGAGGGAGAACTTCGAATTCAATTTCTAACATGTTACCCTAGTAAATATAATATAATTTAATTTACTTAAAAAACAGTAAGTCATGAATCAATAAAGGAGGAGCTTGAAAAATAAACTGTGATTTATGGGGCTTCCACCAAATATTGATCCACAGAAACGTGATATTTGTGTTCCTAGATGGGTCCAGCGGTAACTTTATAGACTTCCAACTTTTTTTTTCCAAATTTTTCGTTTGATTTCCATGCTTTGCAACAAAAAACATGTATTAACAATATGTTGTGTTTTTTTAAGATAATACATCGTTTGTTCTACAATACTTTGTTTACTACGCTTAGAGATATTTCATCAATGTCTATTGAAGAGCGGAAATAATTTACGAGTCAAAATAGAATCTATATAAATATAAAAGTATTGTTTATTTATGTCCATGTCACTGCTTTGCAAGATGTAGATGGATCCTAATCAAAACTGATGTGGAGGATATGTACAAATTTTCAGTTTTGCGATTTTTGGATGATTTTTTTTTTTTTTTACCACTACTTCTCCCCTTCGTGATGGATCTTCACCAAATTTGTATGCTTAATGAGTGCATGGGGAAATACATAGAAATTTGCGGTTTCACATTATGTGTTTGGCAGTTTTTATGGGCGTTGTTTTCACAATTGCATATAAGGGAAACAACTTTTCATGTCCATTAACCATAAATTTACATAATTTTCGTCCAGGAGAGGAATACTCCAACTAGTATTGAAATACGTCATTTAATTTAATTAAATTAGAATTAAGCTTAGGCGTGATTCATAAACTGTACTAGATGCTTCAGAATACTTACTGTAAGGAACAGTTTATTTTAGAATGTAACATTTGTTTTCACAAACTAATTTCATATGGTGTTTTGGACGATTTTTTATTCACTATAATTAATAGTAATATAACAACAAAAGATACTGTTTGTATGTGTGTGATTACAGTAGCTTCAAAAGGATATAACCCAGAGACCTGAAACTTCACACGCATACAAGGGGAATTCTGAGGGTGTGTACCTGTGCATTACTGTTTAGATTTGACGTTTTGGCCAAGTTGTTTCCCTATAGCTCCATAATTTGTTTTTCCAATTCTCACTTACTAAATGATTTGTATTTTTCTGTTTGTTTTTGAATTTCGCGCAAAGCTACACGAGGGCTATCTGCGCTAGCCGTCCCTACTTAAGCAGTGTAAGACTACAGGGAAGGCAGCTAGTCATCACCATTCACCACCAACCGCTGGGGCTACTCTTTTACCAACGAATAGTGGGATTGACCGTCACATTATAACGCTCCCACGGCTTAAAGGGGAGCATGTTTGGTGCGACGGGGATTCGAACTCGCGACTCTCAGATTACGAGTCAAACACCTTAACTCACCCGGCCATGCTGGGCCCATACTAAATGAAAGATATATGGAGGTTCTTCTACCAAATATTCGTTTTCGACACAAACATGGAAATAAAAATACATGTTTGAGAATTTTAAAAAAGTTGAATTGAACTAACGTGAAAAAAAAAAAAACATCAATAAACAGTGGGATGAAAAATATTAGAGAATACTGGAGAATTATGAGAATGAAAAGAACACAGGAAGAAATAATCTGAAAAGCAAAATCAAAACTGTTTGCTTTTTAAAATAATTGAATTAAGTTCGGGAAAGAGCAACAGACAAATCAAATAAAGAATTTGCACTATGAGATAACTATAGGAATAATTCAGATAATGGAGACATTTAAATGGTACATTGAAGTATCTATGAATCACGAGGGGACCTTAGAATCCTGAAGAGAAACGTGGATATTTTAATCTTATGAAAAATGTTTCACAATTATGTTACTAATATATTATTTTGAATAATTTAGTGGACACCCCCTGTTCCGGTGACTCAGCAGTAAGTCTAAACCACGCTAAAAATTGGGTTTCAGCACCTACGGTGGGCACACCACATATTTCACATTGTACAGATTTGTGCCTATCAATAAACAAATAAGCAGGAGACACACGACTTAAGATTCTACAAAGAAATATTAAACCCAGTTCATTATTCGGTTTTCTACTTAGTACCAATTTGACTGGTTTGAGGGAATTCCACCCCTTATGAATAATCCCGAATATTGTCCTTCTTCCTTGTGAACATTCAACCTCATAATTGGATAGGAAGCTAGTCTTTCAATTATGAGATATTGAACAAACTGTGCAGCTTATACGGATCATCCATTACTCGGTTAAATAAGAACGTGGTTAACAAGATGACAGTTGCTGCATATTACTGATAGGCGTGTGTAGTGTAACGAGACATAAAAAGCTAGTACATGATTATGTTTTAATCGGTTTTAAAAACCACTTCCTAAAAGTTCACGACTTTATTTTACTTTGTTTGTAGTTAGACCCAAAACTACACAATGGGCTATCTGTGTGGTATGGGGTTTTGGCGTTATAAGCCTTTAAAATTATCGCTATACCACTAGCTTTATCCTGTTTAACTATTTTCCACTGATAACAATCATACTCGGTATTGTTATGTAACATCGAAGTTTATGACAGGAGAATTACTTTAAATTTAATTAAGCTTCGTCGAACATTAAGGAATTTTCTTACAAGCCTTCCATCCTCCCAAAATTTATTTCTGTGTTACACTGTTTAATTTGCATTATTGTACGAATGTTTTATCAGTAAACTTTTAGGTTTACGCGAAATTCTTAAATAGGCCTAGTAACTCGTTTGTTGTCGTTAAGGGATCAGTAACAATATATTCTTCGCTGGTATACTGTGATTCGGTATTGTTGCACTGTCAATCAACAAAGACGTTATGTCAGTTAGTTTGTTTATAAAATATTTAGCATGCAGATATTGTTATTCTATTAAAGCTTGAATATTTTTCATTCAAAGGTTGTATTTTAAGAATTAAATATGCCACCAGGAAAGTATTTCATGAAATAGAGTAAACGTTGTCTCCAACCTAAAACATTTTTACGAAGATAACACATTGAAGAGAAACGTGTATGGATCAACATAATTTTAATTTACTTCAGTACTGTAGGCCCCGGCATGGCCAGATGGTTAAGGCACTCGACTCGTAAAAACGGTTAGCAGAATTATATAAATGATTAAAGGTAAAATGTTATAATTAATACCTCTTGTTGTGTAACGTTCGTTTCATGATTTTTAAAATCATTTTACTCTTGTTTCTGATTTTTAACTGTGTATGAACACTAGGGTTATCCAGACAAATGTAGATTAATCTAGGCTTAACTATCTATTATGCAGTATTTTATTACCTCTATTATATTGCGTTTATTGCACGGGTATATGCGTCCTAGGGCCCGGCATGGCCAAGTGTGTAAAGGCGTTCGACTAGTAATCCGAGTTTCGCGGGTTCGAACCCCCATCACACCAAACATGCTCGTCATTTCAGTCCTGGAGGCGATATAATGTGACAGTCAATCCCACTATTCGTTGATAAAAAGGAAAAAGTAGCCCAAGATTTGGCTGTGGGTGGTGATGACTAGCTGCCTTCCCTCAAGTCTTACACTGCTAAATAAGGGACGGCTAGTGCTGATAGCCCTCGTGTAGCTTTGCGCGAAATTCAAAACAAACAAACAAACATTGCTGTAATTCAACAAATTACCACAACCTTGTTTTGTTTTATTGAAACCTTTATTTAGAAGTTAGATCACAGAATTATTGAATGTATCTTGCGCTAAGATCCAACGAGAGACCCTAAGAACAGGAAACTCTCATAGTTCATACTCTCAAACAACCATCTTCTTGAGATTTGGCAACAATGATGTATCCATCTAACTGAACTGGTTATATGGAACTGAGTTCACATACTTTGTCTTGTACCCATTCTAACCAGTAAAAGCATCACTAAAACATCTGAGTAAAGACTTATAGGACCACTTTACACTCCTTGCTGTTGAGAACACCCAGGGTTTCCTTTTCATTTTACCAAAAACTGACATGCAATTGTCAAATTATATGATATACAGTTTGATACTCATTTCGCATTAAAATAAACTTAGAGGTCGGTGCTTCCATTACCCAGTAATGTTAGTCCTGTCATAGACAAAACATATCTTGTATATTAACCGTTTTGAGCAATATAGGCCAGGGATCTCCAATTAGGATTCTGGCTGAGAATCCCCATAGTGACGTAATAGAAGTTTTCAAAAACGATTGTTTAGAGGCATTTTACTTTCCTTACTATTTGACCTTTGAAAGAAATATCCTTGAAACATCTTTGTGTAGTAATATTTATTGTAGTAAACAAAATTTTAGTTGAAAATATTGGTTTCCGGAGTCAGAGGGGAAAAAGGTTCCTACATGTGTTTAGGTTTCTCTCTCAGATCATCTCGTGAACCCCAATTTATATACCACTGGTGTGGGCTACTTATAATGTTTCTGTTGAAACCCTTAGAATAAATCTTACACTAGTTAAAGCATGAATTTACGATAAAAACTAATGAAATATTCGTGTCTAAAGAGATACGATAGTATGTTTATAAACTTGGCCAGGCATGGCAAGGTGGTAAGTGCGCTTGACTCGCAGTTTGAGGATCGCAGGTTCAAATCCCTGACCCACCTAGCTTGTTCGCCTTTTCAGCTGTAAAGACGTTACAATGTGAGGGTCAATCTCACTATTCGTAGATAGAAGAGTAGTTCAAGAGTTTACTGTAGGTGCTGATGACTAGCATTTTTCCTCTAGTCTTTCACTGATGAGTTAAGGAGGGCTAGATTAGATAGCCCTCATGTAGCTATGCGAAGAAATCTAAAACGTTTGGTTTGTTTTGGAAACAGTTGAAATAGAGGTGATGTTGAAAAAATTTTCCTATGGATTGCAAAAGACACAAATATTGTACTGAAATGCTTTTTAAGGCTTAAAAAATACAAGTGAAACATGAGCTTTGATTTTCTACCAAATCAAATCCCATGATGTTTGGAATGAATGACATAATATCATAATTTTAATAGAAATATTATGAATTCTATTAAAATATAAAATAAAACAGTTGTAAGTGGGTTACTCTTTTGTTTTATTATTATTAGAACAAAAGCTAATGCAACGTTTCGACCACTCGTGGCTATCTCCAGATGAAAAACTCGTGTTTCGTAAAGTTATGTATTCTTCAAATAATAAAACAAAAACTGTAACTCACATACTTCATAGTTTAACTGTGCGTGTTTTTTCTTATAACAAAGCCGCGTGGGCCTCTCTTCTGAGTCCACCGAAGGGAATCAAACCCCTGATGTCAGCTATGTAAATCCGCAAACTTACCGCTGTACCAGCGGAGGACCTTAGTTTGAGAGGAATTGAAACTAAATCAAAGAGATTAAAAACGAGGAAGACAGAAACAAAGACTCTGAGTGGCGTAAAGCACTGACCATTGTGACCTTTCAATGCCCAGTTTGTCATTTATTTTATTGTAATTCCGAAACCATAATAAACGGTAAGCTTGACGGTTTATGACGCTAAAATTTGAGGTTTGATTCCCACAGTGTGTTCAGCACAGAAAACATACATCGTGTAATTTTTTACTTGAAAACAGCAGAAACTTGTTGTATTGAACAAGCTTACTACTCGGGTCGTGTTCGCGAAGAAGGTTAAATATTCTACCCTGTTTCTCCGATAATAAGACCTACCCATAAAATAAGACCTAGTGAGATTTTTGGGGATAGTTTTAATATAAGCCCTACCCTTAAAATAAGCCCTAGTTAAGAGTGGCAGGAAGAGGAAAGAAATAAAAAAAAATTAATTTATTAATTAGTTTAATAGTTAGTTAATTAGTTTGTTTAAGTATTAATCAGTTAGTTTAATAGTTTACTAATAGTTTATTTTAAATGGTTAGTTTAATAGTTTACTAATAGTTTATTTTAAATGGTTAGTTTAATAGTTTTACTTTGTAACTTCATTTTTTTAATATATCAAAATAAGACATCCCCGAAAATAAGCCCTAGTGTCATATTTTGGAGTGAAAATTAATATAAGCCCTGTCTTATTTTCGGAGAAACGCGATAATAAAGTTCATGGTTCTGAATTTCAATGTTATGAGAGAAAAGAATTATGATGTGCGTTATCGCAAGCTAACAGATTGTGGTAGTTATGGATGACGTGAATGATAATTCAGATATTAAAAACTAGGTGGCAATAGTGGATATTTTTTTTTACTTGTTCTTCACCATTATTTCAAAACGCTGAATTACTGCAGTCCTCTTGGTTAATTGTTTGTTTTAAATTTCGCGCAAAGCTATCCATAATTTAGCAATGAAAGACAAGAGGGAAGGCAGCTAGTCATCACCACCCACCGCCAACTATCAACCAACGCACAGTGGGATTGACTTCACTTTATAGCGCCCCATGGAAGAAAGGGTGAGCATGATTAGTGAGACGAGATTTGAACCTGCGACCGTTAGATTGCGAATCGAATACCTTTACCACCTGGCCATGCCAATGTTTTGTTGAACACTGAAAAGATTCTTGACATTTTCGAATGATGTATTTTTACCATGATAATCGTATGTTCTTCTTAGGTCCAGAACATCTGACGTACACAAGTTACCTCATATATATTCTAATATTTTATTTCATTTTAAAGCAAAACAATGATAATACAAGAGTGATAACTACTTAGCACATGCTACAAGTATCACATGAGATGAAAACAGTCGATCATTTTCGTTTTATTTGGCCATGTGGTAGAGTGTTGAGTTTCAGATCTGGCGAATCGTATTTGAATAACTATGATTCCGAAAATTGCTCCCTCTATTAAACATTGGGTGCGTTAAAAAAGTTGCACCCAGTCTCACTAATACGCCTCTCGCTAATACAGCGGTAAGTCTACGGATTTACAACGCTAAAACCAGGGGTTCGATTCCCCTCGGTGGGCTCAGCAGATGGCCCGATGTGGCTTTGCTATAGAAAAAACACACTAAACACACGCCCACTAATACCACTTCACTTTTGTTCGAATCTTTTCGAAATACAGTTCCGGATTTTATTAACCAAAGTTGTGCTAATGACATTTCTAGTTGTATGCACGTAATATAATCAGGTTATGTGGTTTTTGTTCCTAGAAATTGTGGCCTTATTTACTGAAATAGCTAATCTTTTTTGTAATTTTTTCTTGTTTATCTGGGATCTGTAATTCTTTTGCGGATATAAAGAAAGATAACTTGATAAATTGCAACAAGACCTGTATCACAACGCTTAATCTAAAAAATACATGAACTACAACTACAGAAATAATGCTCTAGTTTTTAGTTATTAAATGTTACAACAGGTTCACATATATTTTGTTATTAGAAAAGCAGCGCCTTGAAAAATAACTGACAGTGGCAAGTCTAAGGGCTTAACTCCAGAGATGAAGTTACAAAATTCACGGTGGGTGCAGTCCAGATAGCCTACTGTATATCTTTTTTGTTTTAATGTTTTAAAAGGTGAATAGCTGATAGTTTCCGCTTATGTTTATTTTTTGAATTTCGCGCAAAGCTACACGAGGGCTATCTGTGCTAGCCGTCCCTAATTTAGTAGTGTAGAACTAGATGGAAAGCAGATAGTCATTACCACCCACCGCCAACTCTTGGGCTACTCCTTTACCAACAAATAGTGTGATTGACCGTCACGTTATAACGCCCCCACGGCTGAAAGGGCGAACATGTTTGGTGCGACGGGCAATCGAACCCACGACCCTCAGTATTACGAGTCGAACACCTTAACCCACCTGACCGAATGGAAGTGGTTTTCAAGTGATACATTTCTGAGGGATGCACCATATTCCTACTATTCGTTCGTAAAAGAGTAGCCCAAGAGTTGGCGGTAGGTGGTGATGACTAGCTGCCTTCCCTCTAGTCTTACACTGGTAAATTAGGAATGGCTAGAACAGGTAGCCCTCGTGTAGCTTTGCGCGAAATTCAAAGCAAACCAAAACCCTCACAACTAATATCAATTTTAGAGTATGCCTTCACTCTAAAAAATAAGAGCATGGAAGAAAGAAACCAAAACAAACAGATATTGGTATTAACTTATGAATAAGAACTTGACAAATGTTTATGCCTAAACTGCAGCAAAGAGCTATATATTATATTGTCTACATTAATGTCTGTTAACCTTTATCTTTCGAAAGCCATGGACTTCCTCCACAGAAAGAAAAATACACATAAACAGAGATGAAAATGGTAAAAAAAGTGAATTGTTTGCCCTCGATTCACGAACCCCCTGAAGATCTACGGCTCAGAACCCCTGGTCTCTGTAGTGGTGTCTTACTTCGCACTTACCCACGCATCACTTCCTGAACTAATATAAAACAGCTACACTCAGAGACAGAGCCAGGGTGAGGGCAAGGGGCCCATCTGAAAAAAATCTAGTCATAATGATCACATATCATATCTCAGCTTTTATGTATAATGAACTCGTTTTGTATCATTTAATAAAGAATTTTTTTTATAATGACAATTTTATTAAGCATTTAGCCCCCGAGTGGCACAGCGGTACGTCTGCAGACTTACAAAGCTAGAATCTGGGTTTTGATTCCCCGTGCCGGGCAGAACACAGAAAACCCATTGTGTAGCTTTGTGTTTAACTTCGAAAGAACAGCAAGATAAATTTGAAATCAATTTCACTTATTGGCTATACTTAATATTCAACGTACTAGCATGAAGTATCGCTGACCGCTAAATCCTGACACTTAATATATCCAATAGAAAATCCAACTTAACATAGTTGGTGTGATGGGGATTCGAAGCCACGACCTTCACGTGACGAGTCGAGTTCCTTAACCACCTGGCCATGCCGGGCTAGTGAAGATTCAACTACTCGGGGTTATAGGACATCACTTCCATTTCTCTGCCGAGTCAACTCGTGTTTGGAGCAGCAGAGAAAGATATCCATCGGCACCGTTTTTAATATTCATAAGCTAAATGTAAGCTGATCAAAACCACTGATACAGTCCCTTTAAAAATGTGGATTATATGCAGGCGTATCCTTAAGGAGTGGCTGTTCATGTTAAAGAATTGAGTGCATCCAGGTTGCCAGCTCTGAACAATAAAGAATTAATGTTCATAATATCTTTTGTTTCTGTTTCTGGCCTGCTATTTTTATGTTATTAATATATTATCTAATTTCGTTTTTAAGCAAAGCCAGATTAAGTACAGGGTAGCAGAATTTCAATATTTTTAAAGGAAATATATAATAAATTATCCGTTGAGAAAGATAATAACAATCTGTACAGTAGTTTTTACTAAAACTATATCCACCATGACCAATCCGATGGTTCAACGGTAAGCTTTAGGACTTATAAGGATAAAATTCGAGGTTCAATACCACAAATGGACACATTACATGAAGTACATTTTACACTCTTTTGTGTTTAGAAATCTTTCTTGTTGACATTAGTAAGCTCACTTGTTATGGAATGGAAGTACAGGTCATAAAGTTGTTTATAAGGAATAAAATGGGTTCTGGTTGACCCTGTACTAGACTTTTGTGTTGCGGAGATGGGGCCCTGGGTTCGAATCCATGTGAAATCACAAAATATTCCCCGCACATTAAGCTGCAGGAGCATTATGAGAGTGAAAGTAAACCTATCAGCATGAATGGTTAATGGCAGAATACTTTCGGTCAGTAGCTCAGAAATATGACCGGAAGTATTAGGAACGATGGCAAATAGTCGTACTAGCTTTGCCATAAATACAAAAAATAAATACAAGTGACCAAAAGCGTTTTAATTCAGCGGATCCAATGTTTTCGAACGTTTACATTTATTTACGTAGACATTTGACTTACTTAGTTCAGGTGAATTAGAATTGTGAGGGATGGGGGCAGGATCTCGTAGGACTAGAAACTTTATCATCGTACTTTGCATTACTAAAAATTAGCTTATCTTTGTGCCCCATACTTCTCGTGATGGTGATGTGGGCTGCACCTGGAATTTTGTGGTTTTAACTTACTTAAAAAAAAAAAGATTGTGTTGACATAACAGATTTGAAGATGCCTCACGAAGTGATGAGGAGTCGTGAGAGCCTTGAAAAAGGGAGTTCAAGAATTCAGAAACCAAACGACTCCTGGGGGGGGGCAGGGGCAGAGCAACAGGAATCTATAAATTCGAAGTCGGATAATTTTGCTAGAAAATGAGAACCCAATATGAGGACGAGTTATGAGAAAGTTAAAATGGGGTGTTGAGTTCGTGCCCCGTTTGCTAAAATTCCGCTGCTAACCACGAGTTCACCACGTTCTAGAATATTCCCAACAATCAGCATGAACGTCTTTCAAGCTTCTAAGGGACGTAAACACCGGTTGTTCTTTCAGCACTCATATTAAATTTTATCGCCGTGAGCTCGAGTGTTTGCAATGCTAAAACTCGAGATTAGATCCCTCCGGAGTGCACGAACATAAAAACACAGAATACGTCAGCGCCACCCCTTCATTGTTAGTTACAGGTTCAAAAAGTAGTTATACTAACGATAAAATATATATGTTGTTCTGTTAAACGCAATGCTTGAAAATCTTTGAAGTCTAATAAAGACTTAAGGTTAAGTGAAAAGAAATAATTGTTTGTTGTTTGTTTCAGAATTTCGCGCAAAGCTACACGAGGTTTATCTGCTTTAGCTGTCCCTAATTTACCAGTGTAAGACTAAAGGGAAGGCAGCTAACTATCACCCCCCACCACCACCACCAAACTCTTGGGCTACTCTTTTACCAACTAATAGTGGGATTGACCGTATCATTATAACGCCTCCACGACTGAAACGGCGAGTATGTTTCGTGTGACAGGGATTCGAACCCGTGGTTCTCAGTTTACGATTCGAGCGCCCTAACCACCTGGCCATGGCAGGCGTTAAGTGAAATTCCATGGAAATGTCTCCGTTAATGTAGAATACACAGTTTAAAACAGAAATATTAACGAATCTACCACGTTTACACAGTAAATAACCTTGGGGCAAACTTGTTTTTCTTTTTGTTTTAGGGGGGGGGGAGAAATCTAATCCAAGACACCTCGTATTGACTAAACTAAAAATAGTAGCCCAAAAAGTTGCTACTTGGGTTCTGTTGTTTTTTAACAACTTAACTATAACAACGTATCCAAAAGGATTTATTGGTGTTTTATAACTTAACACGAGATGCTTACAAAAACTGTAAAAACGTTTTTTTGTTTACAAATAAAGCAGTAAAACTGAGAAATTGGAAAACCCTAACGTTACGAATCATACTGAAATAACCATACTAATAAAACAAAATATATCGCCTTGAGAACTTAGAAACAACAGAAATCATGTAAATGTATATCTTATTTTAAGGATGGGCAATAATTATTTATACGAACGATTACGAAACAAGGTAAATGATTATAGATCGTAGAACGTTTTAAGATTATTTATCAAAAGAAATACAACTTTATCAAAAATCACTAGCCTCTGCTTTCTACGCCTAAACACTATAATATAAGGTTATAGTTATCTCGGCTCGATCTAACGCTGGTTTTATTTCAAATGTGTGTTGTTTTCTGCTTGTCACGTAACATTATATTATGCTTAATGTTTTTTCAAACATGTTTATTTATATACATGGGCGTCCGCAGACGATTTTCCGGAGAAGGGAGGGGCAAAACAGTGTACAATCGTGAATAAAAAAAAAAAAAAACCATATACAAATGCTGAATGAATAAAGTATCATGTTTTTCATTGTCTTAGTGGGGAGAAGTGTCCCTCTTGCCCTCTGCGGACGCTTATGTTTAAGTAAGAGTTCTTTCTAGCTTTTGTTTGTTTTAGATTGTTTTAAATATGTACTTTATTTACAGGTGTTTTTTAGAAATAAGGTTGAAATATGTCACAAAAGAAAAACAACAACAAAAATAAAAAATACACGGACAACAAAAGTAATAACAGGCATTGTGGCTTTTATGAAAGAAAAACCACTTAAATATGTTTCCAGAATCCAAGGAACGTCCATAATTTTGAACTGATAGACTGGAAGGAAGACAGGTGGTCAACAGCATCCACTGCCACCAACTCTTGGGATACTTTAACTTGATCAAACACTAGGATTTAGCCGTCACTCGTATATCTCACCAAGGTGCCTGAAGCGCTGAAAAGTGTGTTGTTTTTTTTTTTTTTTTGGGGGGATGGAACTCGAACCACGAGTCTTTGTATTTACAGTTCGAAAACGTTAACTCTTAGATAACGCTATACTACTCTAACAACGAAATAATATAGAAGAGGAATACCACTAAACCGTTTATTACGAAATAATATAGAATAGGAATACCACTAAACCGTTTATGACGAAATAATATAGAATACGAATACCACTAAACTGTTTATTACGAAATAATATAGAATAGGAATACCACTAAACCGTTTATTACGAAATAATATAGAATAGGAATACCACTAAACCGTTTATTACGAAATAATATAGAATAGGAATACCACTAAACCGTTTATTACGAAATAATATAGAATAGGAATACCACTAAACCGTTTATTACGAAATAATATAGAATAGGAATACCACTAAACCGTTTATTACGAAATAATATAGAATAGGAATACCACTAAACCGTTTATTACGAAATAATATAGAATAGGAATACCACTAAACCGTTTATTACGAAATAATATAGAATAGGAATACCACTAAACCGTTTATTACGAAATAATATAGAATAGGAATACTAAACCGTTTATTACGAAATAATATAGAATAGGAATACCACTAAACCGTTTATTACGAAATAATATAGAATAGGAATACCACTAAACCGTTTATTTCTTTACTTTTTACTTAAGTCAGAAAGTTTTGGAAGAGCTACACTTTACCTTTACAGGAACATTATTTGCCAGGGTCATATTATACACGTAAACATGCGGACCATCATTTGCAGGAGTCACGCTATACATGTAAACATGCGGACCATCATTTGCAGGAGTCACGCTATACATGTAAACATGCGGACCATCATTTGCAGGAGTCACGCTATACATGTAAACATGCGGACCATCATTTGCAGGAGTCACGCTATACATGAAAATATGCGGACCATCATTTGCAGGAGTCACGCTATACATGTAAACATGCGGACCATCATTTGCAGGAGTCACGCTACACATGCAAATATGCGAAATATTATTTGCCAGGGTGACGTTATACATGTAAACATGCGGAATATTAGTTGCCAGGGTGATACGTGAACCTTCTTCATGTTTAGCCATTCATTTCGTCCAAAATTTCGAATAATATTTATACTCGAAGCAGCACGTATAAATGTTTTTTTTAAAAGTTTAGACTTTCAGTACGCCATTTTCTTTAAAACACCTACACGGTTCACGCAATATCTCGATGCATATTACAAACATTGAAAACTATTTGTTTGTAGTTAAGCCCAAAGCTACACGATGGGATATTCATGCTATATTCACAACGAATATCGAAACCTGGTTCTTAGCGTCGTAAGTACGCAGACATACTGATGTACCATCAGGGGGGATGACATTTAAAAATATGTTTTTGTTTTTTGAATTTCGTGCAAAGCTACACGAGGGCTATCTGCGCTAGCCGTCCCTAATTTAGCAATGTAAGACTAGAGGGAAGGCAGCTAGTCATCACCACCCACCGTCAACTCTTGGGCTACTCTTTTACCATCGAATAGTGGCATTGACCGTCACATTATAACGCCCCCACGGCTGAAAGGGCGAGCATGTTTGGGTGCGACCGGGATTCGAACACACGCCTCTCGAATTACGAGTCGAACGCCTTAACACGCTTGGCCATGCCGGGCCCTTAAAAATATATAACAAGATATGTAAGTCCTTATAGAAATTTCCACATTCGTAAACTTATCCTTTGCAAAACTGGTCACTCAATATAGACCTCTTTCTGAAAGAATAAAGTGTCCACAGCTTGCCATCTAATGACGTTCGACATATTTTCACACATTCACTGACGACCTTCGGTATATTTTCACACATACACTGACGACCTTCGGTATATTTTCACACATTCACTGACGACGTTCGGTATATTTTCACACATTCACTGACGACGTTCGGTATATTTACACATATTAATCCGACTGTTGGCTCAACTCTAATATAACAACGTTTACTGTGTTTAAAATTGTTAATGTAGCACCAGCGAGATGTTTACATTTATTAAACTTCCTTAAAAAAATTCTATACTGACATCAAATACGATGCTAATTTTTACTTTGTTTTTCTGTTTGCTAAATATTCCTCTGTCGGTTTGTATTTTGATATCTCGTATTTTGTGATATGATACTCTAAACATAGTATAACATATAACTCAATCCAATTGTTTGGGTCTCCCCAGTGGTTCAGCGGTATGTCTGTGGACTTGCAACGCTAGAAACCGGGTTTCGATTGTTTGGATCATGTTTTACGAAACTTGGAATTAGAAAAGCGATTTCAATGTTGAAAACTGATTTATATTTAATATACGATTTTGATTTATATCTTAGAGCACGACGGATTAGTCGTTTCTATTAATAGCCAAATATAACGAGATAAAAGGATTGGACTCTTATAAACGTATTGAAAAGTTTGTTTATATTTAAGCACAAAACTATACAATGAACTATCTGTCCTCTGCTCTCCACGGATATCGAAACTCGGTTTCTAGCGTCATAAGTCCGCAGACATGCCGCTGTGCCACTGGAAGGCTGTTGGAAAGAGTTTTCAAATGTAATACTTTTGTATTTTGTTTTATGAATCCATTAGCTAACAATTCAATGTCTGAATGATAATGAATACGCAGGTCGGATAAACCCAGTCGGGACAGACTATGAATTCGAGGATTCGCAATTCACCACTCGTTACAGTAAAAATGTGCTATAAAAGTAATAGTCAAAACCTACCATTTGATACATTTTGGGTGCACTGTGAGAGTTATGGTCAAATTTTACTATTCGATCAGACAAAAGTAGCCACAAAAAGTCGGCAGTGGTTCCTCCAAACCTATCAGCTCATGACACGCTTGTCTGTGCGCAGACAACACTCGTGTAGCTTTGCGTGAAATATTAAAACACACAAAGGAACAAGAAAGACAATCATGAAGCCGGATGTGGTCCGCGACCACCAATTGGAACTATGCACGGTTTCTTTGATTATGTACTAATCGCTTCTCTCAGAGCAAACATTTTTACTACACACAAAGAAGACAACGGAATTTCGTGCTCGAACTTCTTTCAACCCCTTCTTCTTGAGGTTTGACATGTTTGTTCGGACACTTTTGCCCTTTAGAATTTTCTCAGTTATTTTGTGTACATAAAGGTTAAAACTGGTTGATAACATTGTTTTATTACCACTCACCGTGTAGAATTCGGATCTCAATTTTTATTGTTTTTTGATGTAAGGTTTACTTTTCATGTGCGAATGCCGATAACCCAGGTTTCTTATCTTGTGTGTCATTCCTGTCAAAATCAGGGCTATCCACTGACTCCTTATCGGCCAAACTTTATTTTACGTCAGTGGAACAAACATTTTTCACCTTGTATAAGTCTCTGATTTTATACGAAGAATATTAGAGCTTACACGGCTTTTTGCTTTCATAAATGACGTAATGAAGAGCACGTGAAGCTATGATATTATTTATCATCTGTGTTCTCTTCATTTCATCTCTTGCGAGTAGCTAGTCTGGAAACTGCTGATTCCCCACCTGCGACAAATGTTAATCACTCCTTTCAAAATTCCCCGTCGCCCGGCATGGCCAGCTGGTTAATGCGATCGACTCGTAACCCGAGGGTCGCGGGTTCGAATCCCTCTCACACCAAACATGTTCGCCCTTTCGCCCGTGGGGGCGTTATAATGTCACGGTCAATCCCACTATTCGTTGGTAAAAGAGTAGCCCAAGAGTTGGCGGTGGGTGGTGATGACTAGCTGTTTTCCCTCTAGTCTTACACTGCAAAATTAGGCACGGCCAGCGCAGATAGCCCTTGAATACCTATAAGCGAAATTTAAAATTACCCATGTAATATTTCGCTTTCTATTTTTAACATGCACAGTTTTAAATTTCAAGTACCTGCGGCGTTGGTTCAAAGTTTTCGAAAATTTTATGACAAGCACTGAATTAACGCGTGTAAAAATTATAAATTATCAAATGATTTATCCCATAGACCACGTACAGTACACCTTAGGCTAGAATTTACACTGCACAGTATACGAGATAAAAGGCGAGTTCATCTTTGAATTACGTTTTAAGCGAGATAACTAATATTAACTTCCAATCGGAGCAAGTTACGTACTTAGCGCGAAACTAAAAATAACCTGACAATTAGTGTAGCTGTTTATATTAAACCTCTGATTTTTGTTGGCTTGTCAAGCTTCGCCTAAAGCTACACGAAGATTATTTGCGCTAGCCTTCCTTAATTTAGTGGTTATGGACTAAAAGTGAGGGAGCTAACCAACACTATTTACCGCCAACCCTTGATCCACTCTTTTACTAATAAGTAGTGAGATTTATTGTCAGATTATAGCGCCCTCGCGTTTGAAAAAGCAAGCACTTTCGATGTCGGTGATTTTAACCCGTGATTCTCATGTTGCAAGTCGAGAACTGTTAACAGCCAGGACTTGTACATTTTTTGTATTTTTAACGTTTCTACTTAGAGATTAGAAAGCATTGTTTCGTCAACCGAGCGCCATCGTTAATAATAATAATTTAACATTTTCAATTCTCTAAAACCACAGCCAGGTCGCCAAGGTGATTTAATCTACGTACGTTAAGAAACTTAACCCAGGTATCTACTTTTCAAGAATAATAGAAACATCAAGAGAGGTAAGTTAATATTTGAGAATATTACGTAAGAACTGTAAAAACATTATATATGTTAACGTTTTAGACTGCTGATACAAACCGTAAAATATCGTTGTAAGTTAAGCCTTTAGACAGCTAGTGTAAACCATACAATACCACGATCAATTAACATTTTAGACTTTTGATACAAACGTTATAATGCCACGGTAAAATAATGCCTCAGATTATTAAGGAATATGATGAAATAAATGCCACAATAAATTAACGCTTTAATCTAGTGTAACAGACGATAAAGTATCGCGGTAGATTCATGTTTTAAATGACTAACAGTCATTAATACGCCACGATTAATTAATGCTTTAGATAACTCTCCTCAGACAGCAAAATATGTTCCGTGTGCAAGAAATGTTCCATTTCCCGCGCTTTTTTCGTTGATGGACCATCTGCTTGCAACCTTTGGGCTGAAGGATATAAAACGGATGTTAATTTGTAAAAATAAAATGTTTATTGCTATTTGTTCATTAACATGTAAACTCCGTTTTTGCTTTAGTGCTTAGGTTTCCCAATAGTCAACATTCTGTATTCAAAATAAAAGTTAAAGAATTATTTTCTTTCACAGAAAAGTCAAAGAAATGGCCCCAAAGGTTTCAAAGTTGGCCATTTTACAAAATTCTGTTTGTAATTATTTGATTGGCCCGGCATGGCCAGGTGGTTAGGTCACTCGACTCGTAACATGAGGGTCGTGAGTTCGAATCCTCGTCACATAAAACATGCTCGTCCTTTCAAACGTGGGGGCGTGATAATGTTACGGTCAATCCCACTATTCTTTGGTAAAAGAGTAGTCCAAGAGTTGGCGGTGGGTGGTAGTGACTAGCTGACTTTCCTCTAGTCTTACACTGCCAAGTTAGGGACGGCTAGTGCAGATAGCCCTTGGGTAGCTTGTTACGAAATTCAAAACAAACAAATTTCTTTGATACTGTTGCGTGTCTTAAGACATTTATTTTCTGAATATTCAGATTGATTGTATCGTTTGAATTATGGAAGAAGTAATTCATGTTAAATTAATGACGTAAATATAAATATTAACTGATGTTAAAAATAACGATTTATTAATCGTTAGCGTTATTATGTTTGTTTTTAATTTCGCACGAAGCTATTCGAGGGCTCTCTGCTCTAATTTAGAGAGAAGGAAACTAATCATCATCACCCACCGCTAACTCTTGGGCTACTCTTTTACCAACGCGTAATGGGATTGACCGTCACATAATAACGCCCCCAGAGCTGAAAGGATGAGCATCTTTGGTGGGACAGAGATTCGAACCCATCCCTTTCGGATTAAGTCGAGTGCTTTAACCACCTGACCATTTTAGCCTGGTGTTAGTGTGATTTACAAATTAATTAAATAAATCAATAATAATTATACTTGGCTTACTTCGTAGCAGTTCTTCAAACACCTGACGATATAAATGTTGTCTGAAACCACATCTATGTTTGTCGTATCACAGCAGACCTGATAGGCTCTAGCGTTGACCGAAAGGCTTCGTCGGCACCGGGTATAGCAGAAATAACGTGGTTGATATAATCTTTGCTTTCACTCATAATCTACGGATCGTGGACTCGAATCCCCACCACCAAACATGCTCGTCTTTTCAGCTGTGGGGGCGTTATAATGTGCCAATAAATCCTGCTGCTCGTTGGTAGAAGAGTAGCCAAACAGTTGGCGGCAAGTTGTGTTGATTAGTTGCTTGTCCCGTAGTCTATCACTTCTAAGTTAAGGGACAGCTAGCGCAGATAGCTTTCGTGTAGCTTTGCGCGAAACTCGATAGTAACAACACTCGTAAGATATTAAAGTGATTTATTGTTAACATTACAACACAGTGTCACTGATGATTTAGGCATGTTACAATCGTGATATTTGATTTGTTTATCCCACATGACTCCTTATGTGACTATATGAACTAAAGGGCCAGGTCATAAACCCAAAAGTTCAGACACAGCTGTTCCCAACTTTGACATGCTCACCGGAGTCGGTGAATTCGTCAGTTACATGGTCACTCTTCAACAAAATAACGTGGCTTACTGACTGTTACGTCTATAATGCACCCGCATTTCAAGGTACGCAACATGTTCAGAAGAATATCGTAAATTTGAACGTGAAATGTTCTGATGCGCAGGAGGCTGGCACACTAATCACCGGCCTGCATACACCCAGCCCATTGTAATAAAGGTCTTGTGCGAGTGTGTTTGGGTTCGCATCATTTATTTAGGAGGTTGATTCTAAATTGGTTTTAACCTAATCCAAATTTTTTCAATGAGTTAGTGTTCCATAAACATATTTCAAAGATGTTCAAAGCTCGAGTGGTTTCGAACTGTCGACAGTTCGAAAATGCTAAAATTACTTGGTCTTGTGGTGGCCAATTATACTAACTCTTTCATCATGGGTATATATTGCATTATATATGCAGTTGGGTTTGAGAGGCAAAAATCGAAAGAATTATTTTTTTTAAATTTCTTTGACAACTTCTTATAACTGATAATTTTTTTTGTTCGAGTTTGTTTCTTGATGAACAAACAGCTACTCAACGACTATCTGTGCTATGCTCGCTAAGAGTATCGAAACCCGGTTTTATCAAGAGATTTTTTAAAAACTATACCATCATTTCTTTTGAGGCAATATCTAGGTAGATGTGTGACAGAAATTCAAGCATAAATTTACAAGTCTACAGCTGATGCACTTATTAGTTAATTAAATTTATAATTAATTCATTACTCCAACCTTTTATATGATCAAATATATCTGGTAAAATTAATGTAGAAAATAAGTGTTATTCAGAAACAAACAAACAAAAAGTTCTCAATATCGAATTTCGAATAGTGGTTTGCACACGCTACTACACCAATTTCCAGAAAGTCGTAAAGAACGTGACAGTTGTTCTGGTCAAGAGAGCTCACCGTGAACAGTGTGAAAATACCAACTGTCATGGAGCTGCTCTCTTTACAAGGACGCTCACTTTCTCCTGGTCGTCGCTTCTTTATAATGAACTATATAAATATAGACTTAACCAGCGTGGTAGGCTGTCCGGCACCTCTAGTCAGCTAGGAGCTGAACAAGCAGGATCAGCCGGTGGTTCTCTCTTTTTGTGTCCACTACTCTTGTCAGTGTGTTCAGTGTTAGTTTTTTAACAACAGACATTATCTGTGTGTTAAGTCACCTGTTCCTTTATTGTATACAACAAGCGTCAGTGTGTTAGCATTACTCAATCTCGATCTGTAGACGTCACTGTACTGAGTTATATTGTTCCTTAATTGTTAAAAATAAATTTCAGCGTATTAAACCGTTTATCATTTCGGTATTGAAACTAAGAGTGTTTTATACACCCACTTACTGTACAATTTCACAAAGAATCGAAAGCCTATATGAACATTTTAAACCGTTTGTCAATAATTAATAATTTGATCAACTTAGCATTATTAGGATTCTATAAGGAGTGGCAGGTCTTCACCGATCTGAGTTTAGCCTCTTCAAAACGTTTTAGTTAAAATGTGCATAGTAGTGGTGGTAATTATTATATTAGTGTGTCATTTTCAATTAATTCAAATCAGTTTCTGAAGTTTTTTCTTTATTCCATTTACTTCTGTGTATCTTTTCGTTATGTAATAACATTGATAAATCAATCATGATGAATATAATATTTTTTGTTTTATTTTTAATGGCAGTTTATTAGAGGGCTAAAATGTGATTGAAATGCGTTGTATATATATAAAAACGGCTGATTTGGGTTGAGAAAATTTTTATGTAGAGGAGCGAACAACATTTCGACCTTCTTCGGTCATCGTCAGGTTCCCAAAGAAAGAGGTAACTGACCGATAGCTGACCACATGTTTGAAGGGGGGTTGTGTACTTGAGTGTAGGAATGTAGAGGGCGTGCTTAGATGTTTGATTTATATTTATTGATATTGGTATGATGGTGTTCCTTTGCATTGGTTTATTTTGGGCTTTTGTATAAGTAAGGCTTTTTTTTAAATTTTGCGTTAGTTTCTGTTTGTTTCTTTATTTAGTATTTGAGTGTTTTCTATGGTTGTGTTGTGTTCGAAAACGTGTGAAGGTGACTTTTTTGTGTTCTTTGAATCTGGTTTCCATTTTTCTACTTTGTTTCTCCAATATAGAAGTCGTGGCAGTAATCACATTGTATTTTATAAATAATGTTGGTGTGGTGTTTGTCAGTGTAGTTTTTACATAGTATAGATTTCAGTTTTGTGCCTGGTTTTTGAATAAATTTGGTATTAACTGGAATGTCAATTTTGTTACTAGTTTTTCCAAATGTTGGTTATTTTTCTGCTGATGTTGGGAATTTATGGTATGCAGCAGTATGTGGTTTCGTGGGATATATTTACTTTTGTTGGTTGATTTTGCTTTCTGTCTAGGTGTGTGCGTATAATGTTTTTCTACGGTTTGTGGAGGAAACTTACTGATGTTGATGAAGTATTGTTTTATTTTGTCTAATTCATTGTTCATTTTATCTGGTGAGCATAGTTTTATGGCTGTGTTTATTTGGTTTCTTAGTATGTTGAGTTTTTCTTTTGTTTCATGTGCTGAGTCCCAAGGAATGTATAGTCCAGTATGAGTGATTTTTCGGTGGATTTCTGTTTTGAATTGTGTGTCGGTTCTTGTACTTTTGAGGTTAAGAAATGATACTTGATTGCTTTCTTCCTGTTCACATGTGAAGTTAATGTTAGGATGTATAGAGTTAATGTGATTGAAAAAATTAAGTGTGTGTTCTGTAGATCTGAATCCCGCAATCGTGTCATCTACATATCTGTACCAGTATAGTGGTGGATGTAATGCTGTGTTAATTGCTTGTGTTTCAACTTGTGTCATATAAATATTGTTTAGAACTGGTGATACTGGGTTGCCCATGCTTAGGCCATTTGTTTGTATATAGTTGTGGTTGTTGAACATGAAGTTTGTCTTCATCGTGGTGAATTCTATGAGGGTTGCTGGGAATGTCTATTGATGGGTTAGGGTCTCAGATATAGAGTTCTAAGGTTATCTTGCAGGCTTCAGTTGTTGGAACTTCTGTAAAGAGGGATATAACATCGAAACTGGCCATTAAGGCTTTATGATTAAGTTGATTAAGATTAGACTTGAAATTAAAAGAGTCTTTGATGAATGAGCTGGCTGATGTTATATATTTGGAGAATGTCCATGCTATGTATTTACCAAGATTGTAATTAAACGATTCATATGTGGACATTATTGGTCGTAATGGACAATATGGGTTATGAGGTTTGGAGATGCCGTATATTTGTGGTGTGAGTGAGTCGGTCTTGCGTATGTAGGAATAAAGTGTTTGTGAAGTTGTGTTGGCTTTTTTCATTTTTAGTATTATTTTGTTTAGTTGTGTTTCGTGTGTCTTTGTTTGATCTGTGTGTATTGGTTTAAATTTGTTAGTGTCTGATAGGATGTTCTTCAATTTTTGGATGTATTCATTCGTGTTTATTATGACTATTGCGTTTCCTTTATCTGCTTTTAGAATTTTTATGTTTTTTTCTTGTTTTAGGTTTTTAATGTAATTAACCAGGCACAAAACTGAAGTCTATACTATGTAAAAACTACACTGACAAACACCACACCAACATTATTTATAAAATACAATGTGATAACTGCCACAACTTCTATATTGAAGAAACAAGTAGAAAAATGGAAACCAGATTCAAAGAACATAAAAAGTCACCTTCACACGTTTTCGAACACTGCAAGTCAAATAAACACAACATAACCATAGAAAACTTCCAAATACTAAATAAAGAAACAAACATAAACTAACGCAAAATTAAAGAACAACAACTCAAGCCCAAAATAAACCAATACAAAGGAACACCTTTATTACCTATATTAATAAATATCATGAAACATTTAATCACGCCCTCTACATTCCTACACTCATTTACACAACCTCCTTCAAACATGTGGTCAGCTGTCGGTCAGTTACCTCTTTCTTTATGAACCTGACGATGACTGAAGAAGGTCGAAACGTTTTTAGCTCCTCTACATAAAAATTTTCTCAACCCAAACCAGCCGTTTCTACATATATATTTTTCTCTACAAGTGGGTTTTCTCATCACTGATTATGAAACGTGTTGTGTTATAGACGTGCAGACATCTCGATTAGTTCGGTTGTGCTGGAGACTTGATGTTGATTCTTACGCGCCATCTGGTGGAAGCTATATAATTAAGACATATTAGTTACGCTGAATATTTATGATAAAGAACGTGAATCGTAGCAGCACTTAATGACGATTATCCTTATACGCACTTTTAAAATATTTTATTTTCATTCTAGTCGTAGTGCATTTTCTAGAAACTTTCAATTATAATATTTATAACCACGTGTTATTAACAACTGTAGGATAAACTGAAAGAACAAGGTTGCCGGTACTGTTAACTGTAAAGTATAATTTTTTTCCTTTTGATATTTTCACTCTGTGGGGCCAACCATGGCCGGAGTACTTCACTTGGAATCTGAGGATGGCGGGTCCACCGAATATGTTAAGATATTCATTCGCAGGTTCTTCATAGCGTGATGGCCAATCCCCCTATTCGTTGGCAAAAGAGTAACCCAAGAGTTGGCGGTGGGTGCTGTTTGGCTAACTGGCTTTCCGCCAACCTGTCACTGGGAAATTAGCGCCAGTTAACGCAATTTGTCTTCGTGTAGTTTTGCGCCAAATTCAAAACAAAGAAACAAATATAAATGAAATTTACTATATTTTTCTTGCTTTACTATATGAATTAAGAGACATTAGTTGCATGTCCCATTCGTGCAATAAAACAATGACTTATGATGGGTTGTTTTTTTTTTTACCAATTTTCGAAATAATACTTATTACAACGCGTGGTAGATTTCTTTCCAACGTATTTTTATCTACACACGAGACTTGAACTCCACTTTTTCAACTTCTAATTAGTTGTTTCTTGATTAGCAACGAACTTTTCATTTAAGTTATTAAACATTGCTTCGACTAACGTTTTGTTTAACAGTAGTAACTCTATCGTAGTAACTTTGATTACAGACAGAGAACGCATGCCCCCTCCCGTGTGGCACAGCGGTATGTCTGCAGACTTATAACGCTAGAAACCGAGTTTCGATACCTGTGGTAGGCGGAGCATTGATAGGCCATGCTGAACTACAAACAACGATAAAAAAAAATCCTTAAAACCCAACTGATAGTTCCCTTCCTTAATATTCAACTTTGTCGTCAAATATGGCTAATTTGTTTCTCAAGAACACACGAAGACTAACCTGACTGGTGCAAATTCAAAGAAAATATGAGACACAATTGTAAAGGAATATTGATAGGATCGAACTACGATATGGAGAACAAAGGAGTTGTACTCAGGGTTAAGCTTGTTTCAAAGCTTTTAATTATTATTAACACGAAGAAGAGAGCACGCATTACATATGCACGGCCTGGTGGTTAGGGCGCTTCACTCGTAATCTGAAGGTCGCAGATTCAAATCCCCGTAACATCAAACATGCTCGCCCTTTCAAACTGTGGGAGCATTATAATGTGACGGTCAGACCTTCTATTCGTTGGTAAAAAAAAGTAGCCCAAGAGCTGGGGGTGGGTGGTGATGACTAGCTGCCTTCCCTCTAGTCTTGCACTGTAAAATTATGGATGGCTAGCGCAGATAACCCTCGTGCAGTTTTGTGCGAAATTTAAAACCAAACCAAAAATAATACCTATATCAGTTGTTTACATTATATAATAATTACAGCCTTTTTTTTTTTTTCTCTCTCTTGTTTATTTGAAA
The DNA here is from genome assembly GCF_004210375.1 of Tachypleus tridentatus. NCBI lineage: Eukaryota > Metazoa > Arthropoda > Merostomata > Xiphosura > Limulidae > Tachypleus > Tachypleus tridentatus. The sequence goes on along the minus strand of NC_134833.1, from coordinate 21,959,356 downwards.
ATTCGGATTTAAATGATTGAAACAACGTCCAAGACCAGAGTCAACAGTGATTACCAGTTACAATAGTGTAGTCTGGGAATTTTTCGTATGTATTGTTGTCTGAACAATTGAACAAAAGATAAAAAAAAAACAATTTTCCAGACTTTACGTGCATCACGTAGAGTAAACAGTATTGTTGAGGATAGTTAAACATAACGTTCTGGAAAAAACATTTCGTGGTAAACCAGACAGAGACAGCCCTTTACTCAAAGTTATAACGTTTAATAGCTCGTTTCTCGTGATTTGAACTTTATTGCTATTGTTCTACGAACACAAGAAAATATTCTTTGTTAAAATATTTCAGTAATCTATTTACTTAAGACTCGTTCTTTCCAAGCGACCAAGATCTGTTACACCTGCAAGTAATTTAGCTTTAAGACTGAGTTAGAATAAAACGCATCTCCTTAGAGAGATAAATCAAGGAAGACGCGAGGACAGGTTAATGCTCGTGGAAAGATATAAGGCTGTGATCATTTTTCACGTTATTTTTGCACCTTGCACTATCGCACTTTAGATCGTTTCCCAGTATTAACTATCCTCACGATTAAGTAAATCAATGTTAGTTCATTAAAAGTATCACTATTTCAAACGCTTTAAGAACATCTCAGTCACTTGCAGCACTTTTCCTTTTGAAGATATTTGTGCAGCACTTGAATCCACAAAAATGTCGACAACGATAAGTTCCCTAACTTTTTATTAGCCTTTATTAATAGGAAATCTGCATACAATATTAAGCCACTTGTGAGATCCGGCATGGGCAGATGGTTAGGACACTTGATTCGTAACCTGAAGGTCGAGGGTTCGAATCCTGGTCAGCCGTAAGGGTGTTACAATGTGACGGTCAATCCCTCTACTCGTTGGTAAAAGAGTAGCCCTAGAGTTGGCGGTGGGTGGTGATGACTAGCCGCGTTCCCTGTAGACTTGTACCACTTAATTAGAGATGGCTAGCGCAGGTAGCCCTAATGTAGCTTTGCGGGAAATTCGGAACAAATAAAAAGCCACTAGGGGTAGATGGAAGATGTTTTACATATCAATTAACATACATTTTACCTCGTTCCAAACCCAAAAGTACATACAACGGTGTGGCTTATTCCGTTAACATTGTACAGAACCAGTTTAACCTAACAAACACACTGTCTATCGTTTACTAACCAACATATTCACATTCTTGCAATGTGTTTTTATACTTTTTGAACGATATACAAAGCTTGTTAAAAGTGTGTGGGTTTTCTTCTAGTAAAGCCACATTGGGATACCTGCTGCGTTCATCGAACCACTGATTTTAGTGCTGCAAATCCTAAATCTTACCGCTGTCTTACCGTGTGTGTGTGTGGGGGGTTACTGTTAAAAAAGTAAGCTTCACGTCTGTTTGAAAGTTTAAAATGCACGCAGCTTACCTTTGATTGTTTGTTCTAATATCTTAACATTCGTATTAAAAAGCAAAGCATAGCAATACGATGTGTTTTGTGGTTCTCTGGACGGTTTAAACTATGAGATAAAGAACAGGTTATGTTGCTTATCTTTGAATTTTATGAACCATAATATCCTCTGGTCAAAATGGTATGGTTATAAGAACCTTAGGAATTACGTGGAGTTCAGCAATTTCTCGTCTTGCTGAGTAACGTTTTCGTCAAGTCTTACATCAGATGTAGATTTGAATTTTTAACTAACTCTTCTGTTAAGAAGTGTTAGTATTGGGAAAAGCACGTGCAATTTAAACAGCAATTCGTCGCTAGTTAGCAATCTAGATTTGACAATAATAGGTGATTCAATCTTTCAAAATTTACTCAGTTGAATTTAACAACAAAACTCTGAGTCAACCAGAATCTATGAGCAAGCCAAGAATCTCTGAGTAAACCAAAATGCCTAAATCTATCACGAATCTCTGAGATAAACAGAATTTCCGATCATGTAAGGTATTCACCTTCAAGAGGTACAATTCCGGTATTTTATCAACGCTATTGCAAGCCTTACATAATATGCACTGAATTATGGGTAATCCAATGGTGGTCTTCAGCTTTCAGAGTGAAAGAAACCAGGAAGAGATACAAAGATTTTGTGTGTCTCTGGAAAGACACACTTTTCTAATAAACTTTGCCCGAGGTTGTGGTGTAACTGTAGTAACAACATCTACAGAGATTATAGAGAAGTCAGTATTAATTGAGTACGTTTAGTACAACCAGTTTTGACGTTTCAAAGCTCCAGGTTAAAGGTTTAGATTGAGTGTTCCATATGCTACCAGTATAATACAAGCGGATGCAATAATGACAGAAGTTCGGTTGCAAAGAAATAAAGTCGTAGAAGAGGCCAGAGCAAAGTTGCTCTAAGCTCTAATAAAACAACAACGAAGAGAAGTACATCTTTCTACAAACATATGTTCACTGCATCGTCACAACACGTGAACAGCTATAGACAGACTGGTAAGAGTGGTTCACTCAACTGAGAAGACCTCTTGCTGTGACCTTTATAGATATAGTGGTCAGAGCGGTCATCTCTATTGTTTGTTTGTTTTCAATTTCGCGAGTGCCACCTGCGCTAGTAGTCCATAATTTAGCATTTTAAGGCTAGAGAGAATGCAGCTAGTCATTACCACCCACCGCCAACTTTTGGATTAACCTTTTACCAACTAATTGTTAGATTAGCCGTCACATTATAACGTACCCACGGCTGAAATGGAGGACACGTTTGGTGAGAGGGAATTCGTACCTTCTACCCTCAGATTACGAGTCGAGTGCCTTAACCATCTGGCCATGTCGGTCACCTGTATTGTACCCAAATTTTCCAGATTTCTGGTTCTTGTACGCACCCTCCTTTGGTACCAAATGTTACACAATTAGTTTCGTTGACTTGCATGGTCGTTGTTAAATTGAAATATATATATATATATGCGTATTAAATATTCATGTGTTTGTGGATATTTATAGATTTCAGGTTTGCTGTGTACATTTATAAAGTGACCCGCATACTTTAAAATTAGATATTTTTCTAAAGAAATGAGAAGAAGGCTAAGGTAAGTTTCGAACCCTCTATTAATTAAAATTGTGTTTGTTTGTTTTTTGAATTTCGCGCAAAGATACACAAGGACTGTCTGTGTTAGCTGTCCCTAATTTAGCAGTGTAAGACTAGAGGGAAGGCAGCTAATCATCACCACCCACCGCCAACTTTTGGACTACTCTTTTACCAACGAACAGCGGAATTGATCGTCACTTTACAACGCCCTCAAGGCTGAAATGGCGAGCATGTTTGGTGCGATGGGGACTCGAACCCGCGATCCTTAACTTACGAGTCGTGTATTTTAACCACCTGGTCAAATTACGTGTCTAATTCTTTACTACAGTGACTAATTAGGTGCACCAGTTAATACAGGAATACTTAGTTATTATCATAATTTTTTTCAAAAATTAAATATTTAGTTCAGAGTACTTATTAACAGTAAATATTTAAATGGTGAGATAATTAGAACAATTCTATTAGATGTGTTTCCCTTCCCTCAGGGGCTCAGGGGTAATTCGATTCTGTGAATTCAATATCTGTAGTGGAAACAACACAAATACCCAATGTGTAGCTTTGAGTTCAACAGCAAATGATTATATGTAGTGATGATAATGATAAGAAAATATAACATAAAATGAATAGATTGTTTTACATTTTAAAAAGAAATAATGAAAACAATATCTTTGGAGCAAAATTATTATAAGATATTCAATTTTAAACAGCTGTTCTGCTAACTAGTAATTAACTGGAAATATGGATATTGAGCAAACTTGCTCGATTGTCTGATACATTTTGGAGGATTTAGTGTGATGTGTTTTCAGTATGTTTATCTTTTTTTTAATTTTTAAAATGAATCAACAAATTTTAATCCTAGTCTAACCTTTATTAACATTTCACTCAGGTTTCTGATTATTATTTTAATGATTCGTTTCAACATATTCTCACATAGACAACAACGTCACCCTCTCTATCCTACTGGCAAGATACACACAAGCAGTAACGCATTAACCGATAACTCCCGTTTTCACATCGATAGTAGTTAGTCATTAGGCGGCGCGGTTTCTGAATGCGTAGAAAGGGAAGCACTTCCAATAGCTGAAAACACGTGTAGATGAAATATGGTTCACATTATCCGACTCAGCAGACTTTTGGGCCAACATATTCTCCTGGAAACACTTAATAAATTCCTAGATGACTTCATATGCTGCCAGGACGCGCCAAGTCTCAAAATTTAATATACCGAGAGTTCGCAAATTTTTCGTACGATAAATTAGTCATATTTCAGTGATCTTCACGTAATTTAGTATTATTTGTTTGTTTTTTTTAATTTCGTGCAAAGCTGCACGAAGGCTATTAGCACTAGCCGTCTCTAATTTAGCAGTATAAGCCTAGAAAGAATGCAGCTAGTCATCACCAACCACTGCCAACTCTCGAACTACTCTTTTACCATGTAAGAGTAGGATTGACCGGTTAGGGTGCTCTACTCGTAAGCTGAGAGTCGCGGGTTCGAATCCCCGTCACATTAAAATACTCGCCATTTTAACCGTGGGGGCATTATAATGTTATGGTCAATCCCACTGTTCGTTGGAGGTTGATGGTGATGTCTAGCTGCCTTCCCTCTAGTCACTGCTAAACGAGAGACGGCTAGCGCAGATAGCCCTCAAGTAGCTTTGCAGAAAATAAAAAACAAAACAAAAAATAATTCTTAATTCAAATATATCTTAATATACAAACAATGTAGTGATATAATAATGGTTATTGTTACAAATAATGATGTATTTACAAAAGTTTTACAAACTTATAAACAATATTGAGTCTTCTATCCGATCCCGAACTTCTTTGATATCTTATCGAGGATTCCGATAACTTAATTCTGAGCTGATATAGGTATAATTCACTTAACGGGAGATAGCTAGCTCTTCGCTGACCACACGTGAGTTTTTCACTGTTGAATGTATATTACGTTTTCGTACAAATACTAATATCCAATCTTCATCCGCCGAAGTTAAACGATTTTTAATGTTCAAAATCTGGAAACATCCCTAGTCAAATATCTGTAGTTCCCGATTAATAAGCGTTCATTACAGTTATAGATTCCAAGGCTTATTTTATACAAACTGTAGCAAAACAATGATATATAATGTCCCTTGGCGTGTCGCGTGTGATTTATAAGTGTTAGGTGAACTTCTAGAACATTTTAGCTGATTAAACAATACTTGCAATACGCTAGTCTTTTGTAAAACATACACTGTTGATTCTTATGCTCGAGAATTGTCTACAAATTTAGTATATAGGTGGGAATTTTGTAATACATATTGAACAATATAAACTATATATATATTTCTAAATGCATATCTAACTGTGTGTGTGTGTTTTTTTTATAGCAAAGGCACATCGGGCTATCTGCTGAGCTCACCAAGGAGAATCAAACCCCCTGAAATTAGCGTTGTAAATCCGTAGACTTACCGGTGTACTAGCGGGGAGCATATCTAATTGAAACTAATGTTGAAATTAAAATAAATTTTACAATAGTAAATTCGTGACAGTTACAAAATACTTACAATCAATTAGTGATTTTATTGCAACAGTAATTCTTTATATACAGAATTCCAAGAAAAACATAGAATTCTGATCTTAGACACCGAAATTTGTACGTCCAATATAACCGTATTTAATACTATCAATAAACTTATAATGTTATTTTACGACCTAACGTTAGATATTTTTAAAACTTTAATGAGATTAATATGTGATTGCAAAATTTAAAATTTTTACTAAATTATAGTTACATCCGCCATTTGCTTACATCCGTTAAAATCAAGTGTGCGCGCATGCGCGTTTAGATTGTACGACGCGAGCGCATTTCTGGGCAAAACTGAGTGTCGTTATGAAAGATATTTTCGGTCACGATAACAAGAATGTTTTAACATTCTATTGTTGAGAGACTTTTTGTAAATTGCTAGCAAACATTATATGAGCTTTAGATCATTTAACGATAGCGCATTAATGTATTTCTCAGTAAAATTATATGCAGGCCCTGCTTACTACTAGGCCTATCTTCACAAACGTTTCGGCAGGATTCCTAAATTAATGCACGACTCACAAAAAATATTACGTCACGTATTTGCAAAGATTCCTCACCGATGACTAATTCGATTACTAATGAATGGATTCTTCAGCTCCTGATGCCTGACTCTCTAAAACTCTTTACCCAACACCGATCTGATTATTTAATCTTAAAATACACTTAATTTTTATTTTATATTCTGTTTTACGAACTTTCGAGCTTTCACCGAGGCCTAAACTTTCATGAAACTTCTAGACTTCACATAATCAGTGGATCATTTAATACAAAAACTTCTCTTGTGAAGAGAAGATTAGGATACACTAAATATATGTACATCTTACTTTAATATCTTAGGAGATTCGGTCAACTTTAAATAGTTATGTTAGCAATAAAAGCAGATACTAAAAGAATGCGTAACTTAATTTTTACACCTTTAAAAATAATGATATTGTTGAATTCTGTGTTCCACACCAAATTTCATATTAACGACTATCTAACTGTGTTGGATCTATTGTTTCCCGTCATTAGGTGAACTCAGCATCAAAAATTTTCATTGGTCATAGATACATTGCATTCTAAGATATGTCCAGAGATACTTGCTGAAATCAGAATTATTTCCTGAATATGATTTTTTTTATATTTATTGAAAGCCCCCTGATAGTATAAATAAACCATGTGTTTGCTCTATGGAATATCCATTGTTTATTTGTTTTTGCTTTTAAATTTAGCACAAAGGTACACGAAGGCTATCTGCACTAGCCGTTTCCAATTTACCAGTGTAGGACTAGAGGGAAAGCAGGTAGTCATCACCACTTACCGCCAATTCTTGGGCTACTATTTTACCAACGAATAATGGGATTGACCGTCACATTATAGCGCCCCCACGGCTGAAAGAGCAAGCATGTTTGGTGCGACGGGGATTCGAACCCGTGACCCTCAGATTACGAGTCGAGACCCTTAACAACCTGTGAAATGGTTATACAAATGTCTAGACAACAAATGATTTGTTAAAATTAAATCTCCAAAATGTAAAAATTGTTTACTCCAACAAACTTAAAATCCATTTAATTTCAAACTGTAAGAAATCCTGATCAATGTTAAAGCTAACTTAGTTTTAAATGTAGTAACAATCGACTTCTTAGGTGCATAAAACTTTTAAAAAGCACTACCAAGTTTATTGTGTTTCAATACATATAAATATATGTATGTTTTATTCCACTTTAGAAATTAAAATAATTGCTTACAGTCCAGTACGCACAACTAGTAAGTATGTTTACCAGCTTAACTTTGAAAATAATTATTGTAAACAGCTATTATTCAACTTGTGTAAGAAAGATATTCCTGGTAACGTACAAAACTCATTTACTCTCGTTCTCAGAATACAACATGCCACTCATCAACGGAAAACTTTATCAGTGGACCGAGTTGGTGTTTGACTTTTTGTTACTCAGTGCAAGGCTTCACACTGGCGCTATCTGTGTTGTGACAATTGCGAGTATCGAAACCTGGTATTTAGTGTTATAAGCAATCATACTTTGCCGCGTAGCTCGAACTGATGATAAAGAGCAAGTAGAAATTGGAGAGGATCTGGTGATTGTTAATCTGAAATCTGGATTGAATCATTAGGATCCACCAATACAACTCCTGTTGGATGCACCATTATAACTTCTTTTGGATCCACCAGTACAACTCTTATTGAATGCACTAATATAACTCCTTTTGGATTTACCAATACAACTGCCATTGGATGCACCATTATAACTTCTTTTGGATTTACAAAATACAACTGCTATTAAATACGTCATTATAACTTCTTTTGGATTCACAAATACAACTTCTATTGGATATACCATTCAAACTCCTTTTTGATTCAATATTATAACTCCTTTTGGATGCACCAATACAACTCCTATTGGATGAACCATTCAAACTCCTTTTTGATTCAATATTATAACTCCTTTTGGATGCACCAATACAACTCCTATTGGATGAACCATTCAAACTCCTTTTTGATTCGATATTATAACTCCTTTTAGATGCACCAATACAACTCCTTTTGGATGCACCAATACAATTCCTATTGAAGTCACTTATACAACTCCTTTCAAATATGAAAATTTTAAACAACTTTAATTTTAAACGTATGATCATTTTATTTTGAACCAAAACGGTAAAATAATCTTAGCTATAATTAACACGCAAGATGATAAAACATCGTTACACGTACAATAGCAGATAAGATTTGATGATGCTAACCAAGAGTGAAAATAGAACAGGCAATTATTTATAAAAGACCTAAATATATTGCTATTAGTCATACGCAGTTTAGATCCACTTCAACTGACGAAACACGAGTACAAGAACAGCGTATACCTAACATTGCACATTGATGGTCATTAGAAGAACTTGCTATTAGATGAATCATCGTCTTTACGGACTCCGAACTTGAAAACGGTTAACGCTCTTCGTGCCTTTTAATGTCGTACTTCCTTACGTTTCTTTAGGTAACATAAATAAACCAGAATCATCTGTGAAGATAAATCACAAACAGATACTTTATGCAGTGAACTATAAATCACAGTTTCATAACATCAGGACCCGGCATGGCCAGGTGGTTAAGGCGTTCGATTCGTAATCTGAGGGTGCGGATTCGAATCTTCGCTACACTAAACATGCTCGTCCTTCCAGCAGTAGAAGCGTTATAATGTTACGGTCAATCCCACTATTCGTCGGTAAAAGAGTAGTCCAAGAGTTGGCAGGGGTAGTGAAGACTAGCTGCCTTCCCTCTAATATTACACTGTTAAATTCGGATCTGCTAGTGCAGATATATCCCTCGTGTAGCTTAGCGCGAAATTCAAAACAGACAAATATATCATCAGCGAGACACTTACCAAGCTAAAGAACTAAAAACATAAATAATAATAATAATTGAACTTCAAATTGAATCTCTAGGCTAAACCAGCCAAACTGCTATTAAACATAAAAAATATCGGATATTATTAGGGTACCTGCTTATCAGTTCTTTATTAATCGAACGGTTAATACCTCATGTTGTGTAACGTTCATTTTATGATTTTGAAAATTATATTTACTCTTTCTGATTTTTAACTGTGTATGAACACTAGGGTTATCCAGACAAATGTAGATTAATCTAGGCTTAACTATCTATTATGCAATATTTTATTACCTCTATTATATTGCGTTTATTGCACGGGTATATGCGTCCTAGGGCCCGGCATGGCCAAGTGTGTAAAGGCGTTCGACTAGTAATCCGAGTTTCGCGGGTTCGAACCCCCATCACACCAAACATGCTCGTCATTTCAGTCGTGGAGGCGATATAATGTGACAGTCAATCCCACTATTCGTTGGTAAAAAGGAAAAAGTAGCCCAAGATTTGGCTGTGGGTAGTGATGACTAGCTGCCTTCCCTTAAGTCTTACACTGCTAAATTAGGGACGGCTAGCGCAGATAGCACTCGAGTAGCTTTGCGCGAAATTCAAAATAACAAATATGCGTCCTATCTCGCGTGCAAGTGTTTAAGTTTGTTTTGTATTCCCAGTGAGCTTAAGGCTTAACAAATCCGGTGAACATGGCTTTTAGTTGCATGAATGAGGATTAGAAATTGATTTAGCTTGTAATAACTAAAATAAATTGAACTTATAGTTTCTGTTAATACAATCATTGTCTTAGTTTCACTTTTATTACGCATGTTCTGGAACACTCAAAACAAAGATACCCAGATTAAAAACTCCCGGTATTCTTTAATATTTAGTTTTATTTGTTTTGTAGAAAAAACGGCAGTCTTTAATATTTAGTTTTATTTGTTTTGGAGAAAAACCGGCAGTCTTTAATATTCAGTTTTATTTGTTTTGGAGAAAAACCGCACGGTGCTATATGCTGTGCTCATATTAAAAGAAATACGACATACGAGGGCTGTTCAAAAAATACGCGGACTGACGTCATAAAACAAAATGTACTTTATTTAGAAGTTACAGGTCTGGTACCCCTTCAAAGTACTCTCCTCCCCAACGCACACACTTATCCCAACGGTGTTTCCACTTGTTGAAACAGTCCTGGTACGCTTCTTTTGTAATGTCCTCCAGCTCCTTCGTCGCATTTGCCTTAATATCGGGAATCGTCTCAAATCTTCTTCCTTTCAAGGGTCTTTTGAGTTTGGGGAACAAGAAAACATCGCAAGGAGCAAGGTCAGGTGAGTAGGGGGGGGGGGAAGAACAGTGATCGAGTGTTTGGCCAAAAACGCACGAGTTCTGAGGCACAAATTTCGCAGCAACGCGGTGCATCTTCAATTTTTCGGTCAAAATCTCGTAACAAGATCCAACTGATATCCCAAACTCTTCAGCAAGCTCCCTAACAGTCAGACGTCGATTTGCCCGCACCAGGGTGTTGATTTTGTTGATGTGTGGGTCGTCAGTTGACGTGGAAGGACGTCCAGGACGCTCATCATCTTCAATGGACTGTCGACCCTCCTTAAAACGTTCATGCCACTTGAAACATGCTGTATGCTTCATAGCAACATTACCGTAAGCCGTGTTAAGTATAGCAAAAGTTTAAGTCACAGATTTTCCAAGTTTAACACAAAATTTCACAGCAAGTCGTTGATCCTTCAGGTCATTCATTCTGAAATCCGCCAAACGAAAAAATCGCACTTCACTTAAAACCGCGTAGTTAATACACAAATGAAGATATCTGCAATCGGGAAATGGCGTCGTAATCAGCTGATCTGTGCGAACCTAGCGACACCAAGCGGATTCCACTGGAACCAACTGGAGCCGCGCAATTCAAACAGTCCGCGTATTTTTTGAACAGACCTCGTACACGTACTTTATTTAACACTTGAACACTTTTAAAATAAACTTATTAAAAGTAGACAACACACAAAAAATACAAAGCAAATGAAATCGATTCTTTAATCAACAAATAATAATAATAAAGAGCTGGCGAATTATTCTACAGATCGCAAACAACACAAAATAAATTTAACCACATTTTTATTCAGATTGTTTGTAGTTAAACACCACGCTATGTAATGGCTCGCTGTGCTCTGACATTCTAGCATTGAAAGTCCGCAGACATGTCACTGGGGGGAAGGGAGTTTTTTCTTCAGTAATGATAATGATGTGTAAATCTTCTAGACGGTACTTTTTTAGGCTGAGGCCCCCAAATCTGTAATTTCAGCATGGTGTTTGAAAAACAGCGCCGTAGTGAAAACGACATCTCCTTTCAACATACCATATAATATAATTAATTCAACAAAAGTTTATCAACCTGTTGTTTATTTACAATTAAAATTAATCCAGCATCTGTGTTTTAGCCCATTTTGGCACCTCCCCAAATAAATCTTCATTTTTAGGGTTTTACTTCATTTTCACGTTATCCAAAAAAATGGTCAATTTTTTTAACACCACAAATAAGTTACAACTGGTAACTAGGGGCTAAAGCACAAAATTTCTCTTGCTGACAATGATAACACCAACACGCTCCTTCTGGACACTTCTCATCCGTCCTACCAATGTTGAAAGCAAGGATTATCTATTTTCTTATGTTGCTGTAAACATTCAGGGATTTCTAAAAAGGTTAAACATGTATAGGGCTAAAAAGAGGACTTTTAAAAGCCATTTTAAAGGGCATATTGGTGGCACTTATGGATTTCTATCTTCTTTTTTGTGAACACATAATTAATATTTAGACACTTTTATCTCTCCACACCTGTAAAGTTGATAATAAAAATATATTTTACTTTTGGACACCCAAGTCATCGACGTTTACGATGTCGGTCTATTTGAAAGAATCTTCTACAGGTTTGAATACCTGCTTCAGCGGTTTGATTTCTTGTTAAAAAAACACTGGTTTGAGAATAAATGGCCTCATGGTTACCATTCTTAACACAGCTTGTAAAACATCTTTCCCATTCGCTTCGTCACAAATATATTTTTTTAAATAACCATCATTTTTCTTCGTTTTCATTTCTTGTCGAAACTAATTTTCCGATAAATTTTAAAAAAAGAAGAGTTTTTTGATTCTGTTAATCATAAAATATTGTTAAATAAATTATCTTATTATGGTTTTAGAGGCATTGTTTTTGATTGGTTTTTTTCTTACTTTCACAATAGAAAGCAATCGGTTTGTATCCATAATAATTATAGTGATTGGCTTACAATTAATGTTGGAGTACCACAAGGTTCTGTTCTGGGCCCTTTATTATTTCTCATTTATATAAATGATATTCTTTACCAACAGTTTTTGGAGATATCCAAGCCTATGCCGACGATATTGCTGTTGTTTATAGTAAGCCAAATCTAATTAATGAAGCCATTATTTCTAGTGATCTTAATAAAATTAAAAATTGGCTTTTCTGTAATGACTTATCCTTAAATATATCTAAATCTTTTCTTCTTCAGTTTAACCTTTATGGTGTCATTCCAGCTTTTCCTTCTATTTTTTATCATTCTAGTGATTGTTATACTTACCCTAATTGTAAGTGTCCCAAATTGACTCAAGTTTCCTCTGTTAAATATTTAGGAATTATTTTAGATCGAAAATTAAATTGGCAATTTCATATTAATTCTTTAGTTAATAAATTAAAATATAGTTCTATGCTAATTTTTGAACTTAGTCATTGTGCTCCTTATCATATTTTGTTAAGTGTATATTATGCTCTCTTTCAATCTTTCTTACAATATTGTATTTCAATTTGGGGTGGCACATATAAGACTTTTTTAATTCCTATTCACAAGTTGCAAAAAAGTGTTTTCTCTCTTATTTTTACTCATAGGCTTGATACCGATTTCAGTAAATTTAACTCCCCTCTTTCATATGATAAACTTTATTTATATTTTTAGCTTTATCTACATTGCATGTTTCTTTTAATAGGCCTTTAAAGTCACTTCATATTTTACACGACTTCAATCTTTTTCCAATTAATGTACCCACACCACGTAAAACAGTTACACTTCATCAATATCTTTATTTGGCACCTCGTATTCATAATTTTATTCCTTATAGTATAAGATCTTCTATTAATCGTGTTAATCAAAAGAAATACTTAAAACAATGGATCTTAAATACTGATGATAATATTCTGGGAACTTTATATTGATTTTGTAAGTTTTGATTTTACTTTATTATGTGTTTAACCATCACAGGACGAGTTAACTCTTTGTTGATGGTTTTATATTGATATTTGATTTTTTGTGTCTAATTTATTGCTTAATAAATTTATTATTATTATTATTATATTATTATTAGAGGAGATATGATTGAAATGTTTAAGATTGTAAAGGAATTGATTGTGTTGATGAATCAACATTTTTCATACTTAATAGGGAGAATTATAGAAATAGGGTACAGAAATATAGATTTAGTTAAGGTGGAAGCTGTCTTTAGCTAGCTAAGATAGTTTTGTTTTCCAAATGGGGTAGTTGGTCTATGGAATAAGTTGTCTTCGGACGTTGTGGAGTCAGTACATTTGAGATAGTTTAAAAGGAAGCTTGACAGATGTATGAATGATAAGGGCTGGCTTTAAATTTTCTTTATTTAATAGTTTTAGTTAGGCTTATGGGGTTGTTCCTAAATATTATGTTATGTTAAAGTTTGCCTTTGCTTTTCTAAACTGTTATATCAATCCAAAATAAATATAAATATTCCCAAGAAATTGTTAAATTTTCTGAACTAATCATTGTTGTTACTGTATTCAAGAATTAGCTACTGTAACCCCTTAAATTTATTAGTTCTTTGTCACCTTGCGTGGCTCGTTTTGATTGGTTAATATGGTTTTGTTCATTTTTTGTTTATTAATTTCTTTTAAAACCAATCTACTATGTGCAACATCTTACATTTCGTAATTTTTCTAAGGTACATTTATGGTTAACACAAAATTTGAGCTTAAAACAAAAGCCCCGACATGGCCAGGTGATTATAGCACTCGAATATTAATCTGAGAGTCTCGGGTTCGAATCTCCGTAACACCCTCTTTCAGCCGTGGGGGCCTTTTAATGTGACAGTCAATCCCACTGTGCGATTTTTACTCCAGCTTGGCATCGCCAAGTGGTTAAGACACTCTACTCGTAATCCGAGGGTCACGGGTTCGAATCCCCGTCATATCAAACATGCTCGCCCTTTCAGGCGTGGGGGCGTTATAATGTGACGGTCAATCCCACTATTAGTTGATAAAAGAGTAGCTCGACAGTTAGCGGTGGGTGGTGATGACTAGCTGCCTTCCCTCTAGCCTTACACTACTAAATCAGGAACGGCTAGCGCAAATAGCCCTCGAGTATCTTTGCGCGAAATTCGTAAAACAAAAACTACAAACTCAAATAAAAATCAAGTTTTTATTTGTGACTAAATGTCAGTATAGCTATCTTAAGTATGAAGGTTATATGCCATGGCGCAACTCTTAAAACTTGATACTATTACGTTTTGATACGTCTACATGAATAATTAAGGCTCCTCTAAGAAAACTATCTGTTAGAAATGTGCAATTACGTGTATAACGCATGCGCGTCTAATCAAAGTTTTTTTTTTAAGTAATAGAGTTTAAATGCAGTTTAATGACGCCTACTTTTCAAACACTTACAACAACCAATGGAACAGCCGTAAATCTGCAGGCGAACAGTGTCAAAATCCGAGCAAGGATAAATATTTGTCATTGTAGCTTTTGTTTTGTTTTACTAAATGATTACTCGATTTATTATTACTATTCGCATGTGAGTAATCTCGTGTCTATGTATCTCTTGTAGTTTTGTTATTAAGCCCGAAGCTACTCAAAGGACTGTCTGCGTTATTTCAAAATTTGTGGCGCACATTGGCGGGATATACACATTTTGATAAAAGCTAAGAAAAAAAAACGACCTTTTACGTTCCAGTATTACACTGCTGGTCAAAATCCTAAGGCCAATAAACATAAAGAAAAAAAATATGCATTTTGCGTTGTTAGATTCAATCAGTTATTTGAGTAGAGCTTCGAAAGATGAAAATAAGAAAAGGGAAAATAAAAATAAAAAAGTTTTTTAGCATTTAATAGGGAAAATGTGAACACTATGAAATTAGCCTAAATACTAGCTGGTCAAAAGTTTAAGACCATACTGAAACAAAGTCTTAAATTGGTTAGGAAATGCCTAACAAGAGGTCTCAGTAATTAATTACACGGCTGTCATTGCGAATAACTGCAAACATTCGCTGTGGCATGGTAGATATAAGCGTTTGGAGAAGGCTGGCTGGAATGTTATTCCAAGTGGTGAAGATGGCTTCACAAAGATCATGCACTGTTTGGAATTAACGTCCATTTCTATAGACTTCCCTTGCCATCCACCCTGAAATATTTTCAATGGGTTCAGTTCGGGCGAACACGCTGGATCATCCTAAAGTATCACTTTATTCGCCATGAAAAAGTCCTTTGTCCTGCGGGCATTGTGAATTGCAGCGTTGTCATGCTGAAAGATCCAGTTATTTTTACACAAACGAGGGCCTTCAGTCAATAAGGATGCTCTCTCTCCAACATGTCAATGTAGCCAGCTGCTGTTTTACGCCTCTGTATAACTTGAAGCTCCATTGTTCCATGGAAGAAGAAAACACCCCAGATCATGATGGAACCTCTTTCACTGTGTCATGTAGAAAATGTCTTCGGTAAGATATCCTTATCGTGCAAGTACCGTTGGAAGCCATCTGGACCATCCAAGTTAAATTTTTCTCATTAGAGAACAAAACCTTCATCCACTTTTCTACGTCCCATGTTTGGTGCTTCTCAGCAAAGTTTAACTGAGCTGTTTCGTGGTGTGGAAGAAGGCGTGGCCTTTGAAGACGTTTACGATTTTTAAAGCCTTTCTCTCGTAGATGCCGTCTTATTGTTTTTGAGCTGAATTCTGCGACTGTAAGGGTCTTAATATGGTTCGACGATCGGCAGATGTCTTGCCGGACAACCCGTCGAATCCTCCTGCTCAACGCCGGCAAAATTTTCTTGGGCCTGCCACTCGAAATTCTTGTTCCGGATCCCTCCGGGTCTTTTAAGAAATTTACAACAGCAGTTTTACTACACGCAATTTTACCAGCGATGACACGTTGAGAGAGACGTTGCTTTTGCAGCTCGACAATTCTGCCACGTTCAAACTCTGTCAACGTTTTAGCTTTCGCCATGTTTTTACCCGATGTAACACAGGAGATGTCAGTGGGAGATGTTGACAACACTAATGCTTGAACACAAATGACTAAATTTCGTTACGTGTTTAGCGATTAACGCTTCATTTCAGTACGGTCTTAAACTTTTGACCAGCTAGCATTTAGGCTAATTTCCTAATGTTCACATTTTTCCTATTAAATGCTAAAAAAGTTTATTTTTATTTTCCCTTTTCTTATTTTCATCTTTCGAAGCTCTACTCAATTAAATGGTTGAGTCTTAATAACGCAAAATGCATAATTTTTCTTTATGTTCATTGACCTTAAGATTTTGGCCAACAGTATAAAAAAGAACATGTGATGTACATTAACCTTGAAGTGTAAAGGTATATTACACTCTATCTGTGCTCTATCTACCACATGTGTAGATACCCGGTGTATACCAGTATAAGTCCGCAGACATTCCGCTGGGAGTTTTCAGTTTATCAAAAGCACTATGATAAAATATCGTTTAAATTCACATTTGGTGGTAATTAGATTATCAGTAAGCTCTACAAGCGTGATTGGAGCTTAAATCGACTGTATTTTAATATAACTGTATGGGCAGGTTCAAAGGTTCGGTAAAGAATGAACGGGGAGCAGTGGATGAAAGTGTACATATAATAATTCAATAATAATAGTGATTCAATAGTTCCAATGTGACATTTTTATAAACCGAATGATGGGTTATTATGAGTAAATTGTATGAATGTATGAATCCAATTTGTTTATAAACAACAGTTATCATATCAAAGGAGTGGTCCTTTTCCTCCAGTGTCTGGATCACTTCCCAGTAAGGCGAATCCCAGCGGCATGTCTGTGGATTCACACCTCTGGAGACCGGGTTTCGATACCTGTGGTAGGCAGAGCACAGATAGCCTACGATGTAGCTTTGTGCTTAATTTCAAACAAACAAACCCAGTAAGGTCAAGCATTTGTGTTCAAGCTATTGTCTTCTCTAAACCAGCCTACTAAGCCTGAGGGCATATAACGCTAAAAATAGGGTTTCAATACCTGCAGTGAGCAAAACACAGAAGGCGCATCGTGTAGCTTTGCACTTAGCGAGAATTTGATTAATACATTAAACGCATTTTCCAACTTGTTTACAAAACGTTTTACACTTTTTAAAGACTAATAACTACTTTTTG
Organism: Tachypleus tridentatus; assembly: GCF_004210375.1. Taxonomy (NCBI): domain Eukaryota; kingdom Metazoa; phylum Arthropoda; class Merostomata; order Xiphosura; family Limulidae; genus Tachypleus; species Tachypleus tridentatus. The sequence goes on along the minus strand of NC_134833.1, from coordinate 21,941,942 downwards.
ATTGCAGAAAACAAATAAAAGTTATTATAGTTAATGTTTTTATAACAGAAAATACTATCTTCTTTTAAAGAGAAGACCGAAGCTCTTTAGTTTCTATCATGTGAATCAGGACCTAATTAATAACTAACAATACTTCAAGAGTTTTTTGTTGTTCTTTTTACTACGTAACAATAAAACAAGCAAGAGGCAGTAGTTAACCCTAACTCGTACACGAACAGTTCTGAAATGTCGCGAAGAACTCATAATAGCTAATAGCTATCAAGTTTCCCAAAGGCTAAACATATTTCGAAGCAGACACGTTTGAAGCACAGTGGATTATAGAGTTTTAATGTTGCACAGCGTGTCTTTTTTGTTAACTTGTTCCGAAAAATGTGTTCTGTAATTATGATACACCGGTGCCAACAACTTAATTAGGCACGTGATTGTGTTACCGCTTCCTTCGTTAAGTATGTGCGTGGGCTAAACTTTAGGTTTCTAATGGCAGTTAAAGTTAAGTGGTCATCACTATTGATTTCTGAGTTTGGTGAACCTGACATGGCCTGGTGGTCAGAGCGTTCGACTCGCAGTATTTGGGTTGCACCAAACATGCTCGCTCTTTCAGCCGTGGGGGCGTTATAACGTACTCCGTCAATTTCCACTTTTCGTTGTTTAAGAGTAGCTCAAGAGTTGGCAGTGGGCGGTGTTGACGAGCCGCCTTACACTGCTAAATTAGGGACGGCTACAGCTGATAGCCCTCGAGTAGTTTTGTGCGAAATTAAAAAAACAAACGGACAAACTTGAGTTGGGCGTCTCCTAGTAACTAGTGTAGAAACTTTCTCCGTACTTTGAAGCTGTGAGTACGCAGTAAGAACAACTGTAAGTTCCCACTGCTCGATCAGACGAGAATGTTTCAGGAGTTTCCGGCTGTTGTCATTCATTAGTTGTCTCCTGAAATCAGAATCAGGGACGACAGAGAATGTGTTTCTAATATTTTGCGAAATTCTGAAACAAACACCAACTTGCTGGAATATTTTCAGGTGGCATTTGTTCGGCGTTTTCATAAGAACGACGTAAATTTTAAAAATAAACTTTATCTACTGACCTTGGTGTAGCGAGCGTTTTTAAACACGCGAGCGTACCTAGAAGATATCATACGACATTACAACTGGTATGTGCTCAATCTCCAGGTATTAATACATTTTTAAATTTCGCGGTTTTACGGAACAGTTATTTAACTAACAACAGAGAACTTACGAATACGAAAAATGCACGACTTCCTGCTAATTTGGGTGAAAAATATTTTTATATAGATAAGAAATGTGGATCAAACGTCAGTGGTTGTACTTGGCACGCAATGATGGAAAGGATATCGTCACTCAAACTGAAGCAATGAGTTTGAACGTGAGTCGCTTTGATTTTGTCTTCTACGGTTGAATTTGGAGTGATGGAATACAATCCCTATAATAATTTCTACTGTCCATAAATTTAGTGGTGTATAAAAACCATCACCTTCTGATCAACAATGTACTGGTGTATAAAAACCATCACCTACTGACCAGCAATGTAGTGTTCTGTAGAAACCATCACCTACTGATCAACAATGTAGTGGTGTATAAAAACCATCACCTACTGATCAACAGTGTAGTGGTGTATAAAAACCATCACCTACTGATCAACAATGTAGTGGTGTATAAAAACCATCACCTACTGATCAACAGTGTAGTGGTGTATAAAAACCATCACCTACTGATCAACAGTGTAGTGGTGTATAAAAACCATCACCTACTGATCAACAATGTAGTGGTGTATAAAAACCATCACCTTCTGATCAACAATGCAGTGGTGTATAAAAACCATCACCAACTGATCAACAATGTAGTGGTGTATAAAAACTATAATCTACTTATCAACAATGCAGTGGTGTATGAAAACCATCACCAACTGATCAACAATGTAGTGGTGTATAAAAACTATCATCTACTGATCAACAATGTAGTGGTGTATAAAAACCATCACCTACTGACCAGCAATGTAGTGTTCTGTAGAAATCATCACCGACTGATCAACAATGTAGTGGTGTATATCACCTAAAACAATGTAGTGGTGTATAAAAACCATCACCTACTGATCAACAATGTAGTGGTGTATAAAAACCATCACCTACTGACCAGCAATGTAGTGGTGTATAAAAATCATCACCTACTGATCAACAATGTAGTGGTGTATAAAAACCATCACCTACTGATCAACAATGTAGTGGTGTATAAAAACCATCACCTACTGATCAACAATGTAGTGGTGTATAAAACCATCACCTACTGATCAACAATGTAGTGGTGTATAAAAAACCATCACCTACTGATCAACAATGTAGTGGTGTATAAAACCATCACCTACTGATCAACAATGTAGTGGTGTATAAAACCATCACCTACTGATCAACAATGTAGTGGTGTATAAAACCATCACCTACTGATCAACAATGTAGTGGTGTATAAAACCATCACCTACTGATCAACAATGTAGTGGTGTATAAAACCATCACCTACTGATCAACAATGTAGTGGTGTATAAAACCATCACCTACTGATCAACAATGTAGTGGTGTATAAAAACCATCACCTACTGATCAACAATGTAGTGGTGTATAAAAACCATCACCTACTGATCAACAATGTAGTGGTGTATAAAAACCATCACCTACTGACCAACAATGTAGTGGTGTATAAAAACCATCACCTACTGATCAACAATGTAGTGGTGTATAAAACCATCACCTACTGATCAACAATGTAGTGGTGTATAAAAACCATCACCTACTGATCAACAATGTAGTGGTGTATAAAAACCATCACCTACTGATCAACAATGTAGTGGTGTATAAAAACCATCACCTACTGACCAGCAATGTAGTGTTCTGTAGAAATCATCACCTACTGACCAACAATGTAGTGGTGTATAAAAACCATCACCTACTGATCAACAATGTAGTGGTGTATAAAAACCATCACCTACTGATCAACAATGTAGTGTTGTATAAAAACCATCACCTACTGATCAACAATGTAGTGGTGTATAAAAACCATCACATACTGACCAGCAATGTAGTGGTGTATAAAAACCATCACCTACTGACCAGCAATGTAGTGTTCTGTAGAAATCATCACCTACTGATCAACAATGTAGTGGTGTATAAAAACCATCACCTACTGACCAGCAATTTAGTGTTCTGTAGAAATCATCACCTACTGATCAACAATGTAGTGGTGTATGAAAACCATCACCTACTGATCAACAATGTAGTGGTGTATAAAAACCATCACCTACTGATCAACAATGTAGTGGTGTATAAAAACCATCACCTACTGATCAACAATGTAGTGGTGTATAAAAACCATCACCTACTGACCAGCAATGTAATGTTCTGTAGAAATCATCACCTACTGATCAACAATGTAGTGGTGTATAAAAACCATCACCTACTGACCAGCAATGTAGTGTTCTGTAGAAATCATCACCTTCTGATCAACAATGTAGTGGTGTATAAAAACCATCACCTACTGACCAACAATGTAGTGGTGTATAAAACCATCACCTACTGATCAACAATGTAGTGGTGTATAAAACCATCACCTACTGATCAACAATGTAGTGGTGTATAAAACCATCACTTACTGATCAACAATGTAGTGGTGTATAAAAACCATCACCTACTGATCAACAATGTAGTGGTGTATAAAAACCATCACCTACTGATCAACAATGTAGTGGTGTATAAAAATCATCACCTACTGATCAACAATGTAGTGGTGTATAAAAACCATCACCTACTGATCAACAATGTAGTGGTGTATAAAAACCATCACCTACTGACCAGCAATGTAGTGTTCTGTAGAAACCATCACCTACTGATCAACAATGTTGTGGTGTATAAAAACCATCACCTACTGACCAGCAATGTAGTGTTCTGTAGAAATCATCACCTACTGATCAACAATGTAGTGGTGTATAAAAACCATCACCTACTGATCAACAATGTAGTGGTGTATAAAAACCATCACCTACTGATCAACAATGTAGTGGTGTATAAAACCATCACCTACTGATCAGCAATGTAGTGGTGTATAAAAACCATCACCTACTGACCAGCAATGTAATGTGGTGTATAAAACCATCACCTACTGATCAACAATGTAGTGGTGTATAAAACCATCACCTACTGATCAACAATGTAGTGGTGTATAAAACCAACCTACTGATCACAATGTAGTGGTGTATAAAACCATCTGATCAACAATGTAGTGGTGTATAAAACCATCACTTACTGATCAACAATGTAGTGGTGTATAAAAACCATCACCTACTGATCAACAATGTAGTGGTGTATAAAAACCATCACCTACTGATCAACAATGTAGTGGTGTATAAAAACCATCATACTGATCAACAATGTAGTGGTGTATAAAACCATCACCTACTGATCAACAATGTAGTGGTGTATAAAAACCATCACCTACTGATCAACAATGTAGTGGTGTATCACCTAAAACCATCACCTACTGATCAACAATGTAGTGGTGTATAAAACCATCACCTACTGATCAACAATGTAGTGGTGTATAAAAACCATCACCTACTGATCAACAATGTAGTGGTGTATAAAAACCATCACCTACTGATCAACAATGTAGTGGTGTATAAAACCATCACCTACTGATCAACAATGTAGTGGTGTATGAAAACCAATACCTACTGTTCAACAATGTAGTGGTGTATAAAACCATCACCTACTGATCAACAATGTAGTGGTGTATAAAACCATCACCTACTGATCAACAATGTAGTGGTGTATAAAACCATCACCTACTGATCAACAATGTAGTGGTGTATAAAACCATCACCTACTGATCAACAATGTAGTGGTGTATAAAACCATCACCTACTGATCAACAATGTAGTGGTGTATAAAACCATCACCTACTGATCAACAATGTAGTGGTGTATAAAAACCATCACCTACTGATCAACGATGTAGTGGTGTATAAAAACCATCACCTACTGATCAACAATGTAGTGGTGTGTAAAAACCATCACCTACTGATCAACAATGTAGTGGTGTATAAAAACCATCACCTACTGATCAACAATGTAGGGGTGTATAAAAACCATCATTTTCTGATCAACAATGTAGTGGTGTATAAAAACCATCACCTACTGATCAACAATGTAGTGGTGTATAAAACCATCACCTACTGATCAACAATGTAGTGGTGTATAAAAACCATCACCTACTGATCAACAATGTAGTGGTGTATAAAAACCATCACCTACTGATCAACAATGTAGTGGTGTATAAAACCATCACCTACTGATCAACAATGTAGTGGTGTATAAAACCATCACCTACTGATCAACAATGTAGTGGTGTATAAAACCATCACCTACTGATCAACAATGTAGTGGTGTATAAAACCATCACCTACTGATCAACAATGTAGTGGTGTATAAAACCATCACCTACTGATCAACAATGTAGTGGTGTATAAAACCATCACCTACTGATCAACAATGTAGTGGTGTATAAAACCATCACCTACTGATCAACAATGTAGTGGTGTATGAAAACCATCACCTACTGATCAACAATGTAGTGGTGTATAAAAACCATCACCTACTGATCAACAATGTAGTGGTGTATAAAACCATCACCTACTGATCAACAATGTAGTGGTGTATAAAACCATCACCTACTGATCAACAATGTAGTGGTGTATAAAACCATCACCTACTGATCAACAATGTAGTGGTGTATAAAACCATCACCTACTGATCAACAATGTAGTGGTGTATAAAACCATCACCTACTGATCAACAATGTAGTGGTGTATAAAACCATCACCTACTGATCAACAATGTAGTGGTGTATAAAAACCATCACCTACTGATCAACAATGTAGTGGTGTATAAAACCATCACCTACTGATCAACAATGTAGTGGTGTATAAAACCATCACCTACTGATCAACAATGTAGTGGTGTATAAAACCATCACCTACTGATCAACAATGTAGTGGTGTATAAAACCATCACCTACTGATCAACAATGTAGTGGTGTATAAAACCATCACCTACTGATCAACAATGTAGTGGTGTATAAAACCATCACCTACTGATCAACAATGTAGTGGTGTATAAAACCATCACCTACTGATCAACAATGTAGTGGTGTATAAAAACCATCACCTACTGATCAACAATGTAGTGGTGTATAAAACCATCACCTACTGATCAACAATGTAGTGGTGTATAAAACCATCACCTACTGATCAACAATGTAGTGGTGTATAAAACCATCACCTACTGATCAACAATGTAGTGGTGTATAAAACCATCACCTACTGATCAACAATGTAGTGGTGTATAAAACCATCACCTACTGATCAACAATGTAGTGGTGTATAAAACCATCACCTACTGATCAACAATGTAGTGGTGTATAAAAACCATCACCTACTGATCAACAATGTAGTGGTGTATAAAACCATCACCTACTGATCAACAATGTAGTGGTGTATAAAACCATCACCTACTGATCAACAATGTAGTGGTGTATAAAACCATCACCTACTGATCAACAATGTAGTGGTGTATAAAACCATCACCTACTGATCAACAATGTAGTGGTGTATAAAAACCATCACCTACTGATCAACAATGTAGTGGTGTATAAAACCATCACCTACTGATCAACAATGTAGTGGTGTATAAAACCATCACCTACTGATCAACAATGTAGTGGTGTATAAAACCATCACCTACTGATCAACAATGTAGTGGTGTATAAAACCATCACCTACTGATCAACAATGTAGTGGTGTATAAAACCATCACCTACTGATCAACAATGTAGTGGTGTATAAAACCATCACCTACTGATCAACAATGTAGTGGTGTATAAAACCATCACCTACTGATCAACAATGTAGTGGTGTATAAAACCATCACCTACTGATCAACAATGTAGTGGTGTATAAAACCATCACCTACTGATCAACAATGTAGTGGTGTATAAAACCATCACCTACTGATCAACAATGTAGTGGTGTATAAAAACCATCACCTACTGATCAACAATGTAGTGGTGTATAAAACCATCACCTACTGATCAACAATGTAGTGGTGTATAAAAACCATCACCTACTGATCAACAATGTAGTGGTGTATAAAACCATCACCTACTGATCAACAATGTAGTGGTGTATAAAACCATCACCTACTGATCAACAATGTAGTGGTGTATAAAAACCATCACCTACTGATCAACAATGTAGTGGTGTATAAAACCATCACCTACTGATCAACAATGTAGTGGTGTATAAAAACCATCACCTACTGATCAACAATGTAGTGGTGTATAAAACCATCACCTACTGATCAACAATGTAGTGGTGTATAAAACCATCACCTACTGATCAACAATGTAGTGGTGTATAAAACCATCACCTACTGATCAACAATGTAGTGTTGTATAAAACCATCACCTACTGATCAACAATGTAGTGGTGTATAAAACCATCACCTACTGATCAACAATGTAGTGGTGTATAAAACCATCACCTACTGATCAACAATGTAGTGGTGTATAAAACCATCACCTACTGATCAACAATGTAGTGGTGTATAAAACCATCACCTACTGATCAACAATGTAGTGGTGTATAAAACCATCACCTACTGATCAACAATGTAGTGGTGTATAAAACCATCACCTACTGATCAACAATGTAGTGGTGTATAAAACCATCACCTACTGATCAACAATGTAGTGGTGTATAAAACCATCACCTACTGATCAACAATGTAGTGGTGTATAAAAACCATCACCTACTGATCAACAATGTAGTGGTGTATAAAAACCATCACCTACTGATCAACAATGTAGTGGTGTATAAAACCATCACCTACTGATCAACAATGTAGTGGTGTATAAAACCATCACCTACTGATCAACAATGTAGTGGTGTATAAAACCATCACCTACTGATCAACAATGTAGTGGTGTATAAAACCATCACCTACTGATCAACAATGTAGTGGTGTATAAAACCATCATCCTACTGATCAACAATGTAGTGGTGTATAAAAACCATCACCTACTGATCAACAATGTAGTGGTGTATAAAACCATCACCTACTGATCAACAATGTAGTGGTGTATGAAAACCATCACCTACTGATCAACAATGTAGTGGTGTATAAAAACCATCACCTACTGATCAACAATGTAGTGGTGTATAAAACCATCACCTACTGATCAACAATGTAGTGGTGTATAAAACCATCACCTACTGATCAACAATGTAGTGGTGTATAAAACCATCACCTACTGATCAACAATGTAGTGGTGTATAAAACCATCACCTACTGATCAACAATGTAGTGGTGTATAAAACCATCACCTACTGATCAACAATGTAGTGGTGTATAAAACCATCACCTACTGATCAACAATGTAGTGGTGTATAAAACCATCACCTACTGATCAACAATGTAGTGGTGTATAAAACCATCACCTACTGATCAACAATGTAGTGGTGTATAAAACCATCACCTACTGATCAACAATGTAGTGGTGTATAAAACCATCACCTACTGATCAACAATGTAGTGGTGTATAAAACCATCACCTACTGATCAACAATGTAGTGGTGTATAAAACCATCACCTACTGATCAACAATGTAGTGGTGTATAAAACCATCACCTACTGATCAACAATGTAGTGGTGTATAAAAACCATCACCTACTGATCAACAATGTAGTGGTGTATAAAACCATCACCTACTGATCAACAATGTAGTGGTGTATAAAACCATCACCTACTGATCAACAATGTAGTGGTGTATAAAACCATCACCTACTGATCAACAATGTAGTGGTGTATAAAACCATCACCTACTGATCAACAATGTAGTGGTGTATAAAAACCATCACCTACTGATCAACAATGTAGTGGTGTATAAAACCATCACCTACTGATCAACAATGTAGTGGTGTATAAAACCATCACCTACTGATCAACAATGTAGTGGTGTATAAAACCATCACCTACTGATCAACAATGTAGTGGTGTATAAAACCATCACCTACTGATCAACAATGTAGTGGTGTATAAAACCATCACCTACTGATCAACAATGTAGTGGTGTATAAAACCATCACCTACTGATCAACAATGTAGTGGTGTATAAAACCATCACCTACTGATCAACAATGTAGTGGTGTATAAAACCATCACCTACTGATCAACAATGTAGTGGTGTATAAAACCATCACCTACTGATCAACAATGTAGTGGTGTATAAAACCATCACCTACTGATCAACAATGTAGTGGTGTATAAAAACCATCACCTACTGATCAACAATGTAGTGGTGTATAAAACCATCACCTACTGATCAACAATGTAGTGTGTGTATAAAACCATCACCTACTGATCAACAATGTAGTGGTGTATAAAACCATCACCTACTGATCAACAATGTAGTGGTGTATAAAACCATCACCTACTGATCAACAATGTAGTGGTGTATAAAACCATCACCTACTGATCAACAATGTAGTGGTGTATAAAACCATCCAGAATCTTGTGGTGTATAAAACCATCACCTACTGATCAACAATGTAGTGGTGTATAAAACCATCACCTACTGATCAACAATGTAGTGGTGTATAAAACCATCACCTACTGATCAACAATGTAGTGGTGTATAAAACCATCACCTACTGATCAACAATGTAGTGGTGTATAAAACCATCACCTACTGATCAACAATGTAGTGGTGTATAAAACCATCACCTACTGATCAACAATGTAGTGGTGTATAAAAACCATCACCTACTGATCAACAATGTAGTGGTGTATAAAAACCATCACCTACTGATCAACAATGTAGTGGTGTATAAAAACCATCACCTACTGATCAACAATGTAGTGGTGTATAAAACCATCACCTACTGATCAACAATGTAGTGGTGTATGAAAACCATCACCTACTGATCAACAATGTAGTGGTGTATTAAAACCATCACTTACTGATCAACAATGTAGTGGTGTATAAAAACCATCACCTACTGATCAACAATGTAGTGGTGTATAAAACCATCACCTACTGATCAACAATGTAGTGGTGTATAAAACCATCACCTACTGATCAACAATGTAGTGGTGTATAAAAACCATCACCTACTGATCAACAATGTAGTGGTGTATAAAACCATCACCTACTGATCAACAATGTAGTGGTGTATAAAACCATCACCTACTGATCAACAATGTAGTGGTGTATAAAACCATCACCTACTGATCAACAATGTAGTGGTGTATAAAACCCATCACCTACTGATCAACAATGTAGTGGTGTATAAAAACCATCACCTACTGATCAACAATGTAGTGGTGTATAAAATCCATCACCTACTGATCAACAATGTAGTGGTGTATAAAACCATCACCTACTGATCAACAATGTAGTGGTGTATAAAACCATCACCTACTGATCAACAATGTAGTGGTGTCTGTAAAAACCATCACCTACTGATCAACAATGTAGTGGTGTATAAAACCATCACCTACTGATCAACAATGTAGTGGTGTATAAAACCATCACCTACTGATCAACAATGTAGTGGTGTATAAAACCATCACCTACTGATCAACAATGTAGTGGTGTATAAAACCATCACCTACTGATCAACAATGTAGTGGTGTATAAAACCATCACCTACTGATCAACAATGTAGTGGTGTATAAAAACCATCACCTACTGATCAACAATGTAGTGGTGTATAAAACCATCACCTACTGATCAACAATGTAGTGGTGTATAAAACCATCACCTACTGATCAACAATGTAGTGGTGTATAAAACCATCACCTACTGATCAACAATGTAGTGGTGTATAGAAACCATCACTTACTGATCAACAATGTAGTGGTGTATAAAACCATCACCTACTGATCAACAATGTAGTGGTGTATAAAAACCATCACCTACTGATCAACAATGTAGTGGTGTATAAAAACCATCACCTACTGATCAACAATGTAGTGGTGTATAAAAAACAATCACCTACTGATCAACAATGTAGTGGTGTATGAAAACCATCACCTACTGATCAACAATGTAGTGGTGTATAAAACCATCACCTACTGATCAACAATGTAGTGGTGTATAAAACCATCACCTTACTGATCAACAATGTAGTGGTGTATAAAACCATCACCTACTGATCAACAATGTAGTGGTGTATAAAACCATCACCTACTGATCAACAATGTAGTGGTGTATAAAACCATCACCTATTGATCAACAATGTAGTGGTGTATAAAAACCATCGCCTTCTGATCAACAATGTAGTGGTGTATAAAACCATCACCTTCTGATCAACAATGTAGTGGTGTATAAAACCATCACCTACTGATCAACAATGTAGTGGTGTATAAAACCATCACCTTACTGATCAACAATGTAGTGGTGTATAAAACCATCACCTACTGATCAACAATGTAGTGGTGTATAGAAACCATCACTTACTGATCAACAATGTAGTGGTGTATCAAAACCATCACCTACTGATCAACAATGTAGTGGTGTATAAAAACCATCACCTACTGATCAACAATGTAGTGGTGTATAAAACCATCACCTACTGATCAACAATGTAGTGGTGTATAAAAACCATCACCTACTGATCAACAATGTAGTGGTGTATAAAACCATCACCTACTGATCAACAATGTAGTGGTGTATAAAACCATCACCTACTGATCAACAATGTAGTGGTGTATAAAACCATCACCTACTGATCAACAATGTAGTGGTGTATAAAAACCATCACCTACTGATCAACAATGTAGTGGTGTATAAAAACCATCACCTACTGATCAACAATGTAGTGGTGTATAAAACCATCACCTACTGATCAACAATGTAGTGGTGTATGAAAACCATCACCTACTGATCAACAATGTAGTGGTGTATAAAAACCATCACCTACTGATCAACAATGTAGTGGTGTATAAAAACCATCACCTACTGATCAACAATGTAGTGGTGTATAAAACCATCACCTACTGATCAACAATGTAGTGGTGTATAAAACCATCACCTACTGATCAACAATGTAGTGGTGTATAAAAACCATCACCTACTGATCAACAATGTAGTGGTGTATAAAACCATCACCTACTGATCAACAATGTAGTGGTGTATAAAAACCATCACCTTCTGATCAACAATGTAGTGGTGTATAAAAACCATCACTTACTGATCAACAATGTAGTGGTGTATAAAACCATCACCTACTGATCAACAATGTAGTGGTGTATAAAACCATCACCTACTGATCAACAATGTAGTGGTGTATAAAACCATCACCTACTGATCAACAATGTAGTGGTGTATAAAAACCATCACCTACTGATCAACAATGTAGTGGTGTATAAAACCATCACTTACTGATCAACAATGTAGTGGTGTATCAAAACCAAAACCTACTGTTCAACAATGTAGTGGTGTATAAAACCATCACCTACTGATCAACAATGTAGTGGTGTATAAAACCATCACCTACTGATCAACAATGTAGTGGTGTGTAAAACCATCACCTACTGATCAACAATGTAGTGGTGTATAAAACCATCACCTACTGATCAACAATGTAGTGGTGTATAAAACCATCACCTACTGATCAACAATGTAGTGGTGTATAAAACCATCACCTACTGATCAACAATGTAGTGGTGTATAAAACCATCACCTACTGATCAACAATGTAGTGGTGTATAAAAACCATCACCTACTGATCAACAATGTAGTGGTGTATAAAACCATCACCTACTGATCAACAATGTAGTGGTGTATAAAACCATCACCTACTGATCAACAATGTAGTGGTGTATAAAACCATCACCTACTGATCAACAATGTAGTGGTGTATAAAAACCATCACCTTCTGATCAACAATGTAGTGGTGTATAAAACCATCACCTACTGATCAACAATGTAGTGGTGTATGAAAACCATCACCTACTGATCAACAATGTAGTGGTGTATAAAAACCATCACCTACTGATCAACAATGTAGTGGTGTATAAAAAACCATCACCTACTGATCAACAATGTAGGTGGAGTATAAAAACCATCACCTACTGATCAACAATGTAGTGGTGTATAAAAACCATCACCTTCTGATCAACAATGTAGTGGTGTATAAAAACCATCACCTACTGATCAACAATGTAGTGGTGTATAAAACCATCACCTACTGATCAACAATGTAGTGGTGTATGAAAACCAATACCTACTGTTCAACAATGTAGTGGTGTGTAAAACCATCACCTACTGATCAACAATGTAGTGGTGTATAAAACCATCACCTACTGATCAACAATGTAGTGTGGTGTATAAAACCTCACCTTACTGATAAACAATGTAGTGGTGTATAAAAACCATCACCTTCTGATCAACAATGTAGTGGTGTATAAAACCATCACCTACTGATCAACAATGTAGTGGTGTATGAAAACCAATACCTACTGATCAACAATGTAGTGGTGTATAAAACCATCACCTACTGATCAACAATGTAGTGGTGTATAAAACCATCACCTACTGATCAACAATGTAGTGGTGTATGAAAACCAATACCTACTGTTCATCAATGTAGTGGTGTATAAAAACCATCACCACTGATCAACAATGTAGTGGTGTATAAAACCATCACCTACTGATCAACAATGTAGTGGTGTATAAAACCATCATCTACTGATCAACTATGTAGGGGTGTATAAAAACCATCACCTTCTGATCAACGATGTAGTGGTGTATAGAAACCATCACTTACTGATCAACTATGTAGTGGTGTATCAAAACCATCACCTTCTGATCAACAATGTAGTGGTGTATAAAACCATCACCTACTGATCAACAATGTAGTGGTGTATAAAACCATCACCTACTGATCAACAATGTAGTGGTGTATAAAACCATCACCTACTGATCAACAATGTAGTGGTGTATAAAACCATCACCTACTGATCAACAATGTAGTGGTGTATAAAACCATCACCTACTGATCAACAATGTAGTGGTGTATAAAACCATCACTTACTGATCAACAATGTAGTGGTGTATAAAACCATCACCTACTGATCAACAAATGTATGTAGAAACCATCACCTACTGATAACAATGTGTAAAACCATCACCTACTGATCAACAATGTAGTGGTGTATAAAACCATCACCTACTGATCAACAATGTAGTGGTGTATAAAACCATCACCTACTGATCAACAATGTAGTGGTGTATAAAACCATCACCTACTGATCAACAATGTAGTGGTGTATAAAAACCATCACCTACTGATCAACAATGTAGTGGTGTATAAAACCATCACCTACTGATCAACAATGTAGTGGTGTATAAAACCATCACCTACTGATCAACAATGTAGTGGTGTATAAAACCATCACCTACTGATCAACAATGTAGTGTGTATAAAACCATCACCTACTGATCAACAATGTAGTGTTCTGTAGAAACCATCACCTACTGATCAACAATGTAGTGGTGTATAAAAACCATCACCTACTGATCAACAATGTAGTGGTGTATAAAAACCATCACCTACTGATCAACAATGTAGTGGTGTAAAAAACCATCACCTACTGATCAACAATGTAGTGGTGTATAAAACCATCACCTACTGATCAACAATGTAGTGGTGTATAAAACCATCACCTACTGATCAACAATGTAGTGGTGTATAAAACCATCACCTACTGATCAACAATGTAGTGGTGTATAAAAACCATCACCTACTGATCAACAATGTAGTGGTGTATAAAACCATCACCTACTGATCAACAATGTAGTGGTGTATAAAAACCATCACCTACTGATCAACAATGTAGTGGTGTATAAAACCATCACCTACTGATCAACAATGTAGTGGTGTATAAAACCATCACCTACTGATCAACAATGTAGTGGTGTATAAAACCATCACCTACTGATCAACAATGTAGTGGTGTATAAAACCATCACCTACTGATCAAGCAATGTAGTGGTGTATAAAACCATCACCTACTGATCAACAATGTAGTGGTGTATAAAACCATCACCTACTGATCAACAATGTAGTGGTGTATAAAACCATCACCTACTGATCAACAATGTAGTGGTGTATAAAACCATCACCTACTGATCAACAATGTAGTGGTGTATAAAACCATCACCTACTGATCAACAATGTAGTGGTGTATAAAACCATCACCTACTGATCAACAATGTAGTGGTGTATAAAACCATCACCTACTGATCAACAATGTAGTGTGTGTATAAAACCATCACCTACTGATCAACAATGTAGTGGTGTGTAAAAACCATCACCTACTGATCAACAATGTAGTGGTGTATAAAAACCATCACCTACTGATCAACAATGTAGTGGTGTATAAAAACCATCACTTACTGATCAACAATGTAGTGGTGTATAAAAACCATCACCTACTGATCAACAATGTAGTGGTGTATAAAAACCATCACCTACTGATCAACAATGTAGTGGTGTATGAAAACCATCACCTACTGATCAACAATGTAGTGGTGTATAAAAACCATCACCTACTGATCAACAATGTAGTGGTGTATAAAACCATCACTTACTGATCAACAATGTAGTGGTGTATAAAACCATCACCTACTGATCAACAATGTAGTGGTGTATAAAACCATCACCTACTGATCAACAATGTAGTGGTGTATAAAACCATCACCTACTGATCAACAATGTAGTGGTGTATAAAACCATCACCTACTGATCAACAATGTAGTGGTGTATAAAACCATCACCTACTGATCAACAATGTAGTGGTGTATAAAACCATCACCTACTGATCAACAATGTAGTGGTGTATAAAACCATCACTTACTGATCAACAATGTAGTGGTGTATAAAACCATCACCTACTGATCAACAATGTAGTGGTGTATAAAACCATCACCTACTGATCAACAATGTAGTGGTGTAAAAAACCATCACCTACTGATCAACAATGTAGTGGTGTATAAAAAAAACCATCACCTACTGATCAACAATGTAGTGGTGTATAAAACCATCACCTACTGATCAACAATGTAGTGGTGTATAAAACCATCACCTACTGATCAACAATGTAGTGGTGTATAAAACCATCACCTACTGATCAACAATGTAGTGGTGTATAAAACCATCACCTACTGATCAACAATGTAGTGGTGTATAAAACCATCACCTACTGATCAACAATGTAGTGGTATATAAAACCATCACCTACTGATCAACAATGTAGTGGTGTATAAAACCATCACCTTCTGATCCACAATGTAGTGGTGTATAAAACCATCACCTACTGATCAACAATGTAGTGGTGTATAAAACCATCACCTACTGATCAACAATGTAATGGTGTATAAAAACCATCACCTACTGATCAACAATGTAGTGGTGTATAAAAACCATCACCTACTGATCAACAATGTAGTGTTGTATAGAAACCATCACTTACTGATCAACAATGTAGTGGTGTATAAAAACCATCACCTACTGATCAACAATGTAGTGGTGTATAAAAACCATCACCTACTGATCAACAATGTAGTGGTGTATAACAACCATCACCTACTGATCAACAATGTAGTGGTGTATAAAAACCATCACCTACTGATCAACAATGTAGTGGTGTATAAAAACCATCACCTACTGATCAACAATGTAGTGGTGTATAAAACCATCACCTACTGATCAACAATGTAGTGGTGTATAAAAACCATCACCTACTGATCAACAATGTAGTGGTGTATAAAACCATCACTTACTGATCAACAATGTAGTGGTGTATCAAAACCATCACCTTCTGATCAACAATGTAGTGGTGTATAAAAACCATCACCTTCTGATCAACAATGTGTGGTGTATAAAACCATCACCTTCTGATCAACAATGTAGTGGTGTATAAAAACCATCACCTACTGATCAACAATGTAGTGGTGTATAAAACCATCACCTACTGATCAACAATGTAGTGGTGTATAAAACCATCACCTACTGATCAACAATGTAGTGGTGTATAAAACCATCACCTACTGATCAACAATGTAGTGGTGTATAAAAAACCATCACCTACTGATCAACAATGTAGTGGTGTGTATAAAACCATCACCTACTGATCAACAATGTAGTGGTGTATAAAAACCATCACCTACTGATCAACAATGTAGTGGTGTATAAAACCATCACCTACTGATCAACAATGTAGTGTGGTGTATAAAACCATCACCTACTGATCAACAATGTAGTGGTGTATAAAAACCATCACCTTCTGATCAACAATGTAGTGGTGTATAGAAACCATCACTTACTGATCAACAATGTAGTGGTGTAGAAAAACCATCACCTACTGATCAACAATGTAGTGGTGTATAAAACCATCACCTACTGATCAACAATGTAGTGGTGTATAAAACCATCACCTACTGATCAACAATGTAGTGGTGTATAAAACCATCACCTACTGAGCAACAATTTAGTGGTGTATAAAACCATCACTTACTGATCAACAATGTAGTGGTGTATGAAAACCATCACCTACTGATCAACAATGTAGTGGTGTATAAAACCATCACTTACTGATCAACAATGTAGTGGTGTATAAAAACCATCACCTACTGATCAACAATGTAGTGGTGTATAGAAACCATCACCTACTGATCAACAATGTAGTGGTGTATAAAAACCATCACCTTCTGATCAACAATGTAGTGGTGTATAAAACCATCACCTACTGATCAACAATGTAGTGGTGTATAAAAACCATCACCTTCTGATCAACAATGTAGTGGTGTATAAAACCATCACCTACTGATCAACAATGTAGTGGTGTATAAAACCATCACCTACTGATCAACAATGTAGTGGTGTATAAAAACCATCACCTTCTGATCAACAATGTAGTGGTGTATAAAAACCATCACCTACTGATCAACAATGTAGTGGTGTATAAAAACCATCACCTACTGATCAACAATGTAGTGGTGTATAAAAACCATCACCTACTGATCAACAATGTAGTGGTGTATAAAACCATCACCTACTGATCAACAATGTAGTGGTGTATAAAAAACCATCACCTACTGATCAACAATGTAGTGGTGTATAAAACCATCACCTACTGATCAAGCAATGTAGTGGTGTATAAAAACCATCACCTACTGATCAACAATGTAGTGGTGTATAAAACCATCACCTACTGATCAACAATGTAGTGGTGTATAAAACCATCACCTACTGATCAACAATGTAGTGGTGTATAAAACCATCACCTACTGATCAACAATGTAGTGTTGTGTAAAAAACCATCACGCGTACTGATCAACAATGTAGTGGTGTATAAAACCATCACCTACTGATCAGCAATGTAGTGTTCATGTAAAACCATCACCTACTGATCAACAATGTAGCATAAAACCATCACCTCTGTATAAAAACCATCACCTACTGATCAACAATGTAGTGGTGTATAAAACCATCACCTACTGATCAACAATGTAGTGGTGTATAAAACCATCACCTACTGATCAACAATGTAGTGGTGTATAAAAACCATCACCTACTGATCAACAATGTAGTGGTGTATAAAAACCATCACCTACTGATCAACAATGTAGTGGTGTATAAAACCATCACCTACTGATCAACAATGTAGTGGTGTATAAAAAACCATCACCTACTGATCAACAAGGTAGTGGTGTATAAAACCATCACCTACTGATCAACAATGTAGTGGTGTATAAAACCATCACCTACTGATCAACAATGTATGTATTGGTGTATAAAACCATCACCTACTGATCAACAATGTAGTGGTGTATAAAACCATCACATACTGATCAACAATGTAGTGGTGTATAAAAACCATCACTTACTGATCAACAATGTAGTGGTGTATAAAACCATCACCTACTGATCAACAATGTAGTGGTGTATAAAAACCATCACCTACTGATCAACAATGTAGTGGTGTATAAAAACCATCACCTACTGATCAACAATGTAGTGGTGTATAAAAACCATCACCTACTGATCAACAATGTAGTGGTGTATAAAACCATCACCTACTGATCAACAATGTAGTGGTGTATAAAACCCATCACCTACTGATCAACAATGTA